>NW_027307651.1:534452-838666 GCF_964275005.1 Diadema setosum
CCTAATAGTATTTGTATGTAAACACATACAAAAATGAAATAGCGACGGTTCGCAAATACACGCGTATTGCACGTTACCTATTGTACAGGCCCTACAGCGCGGGTCTCACGAACCGGCGTAATGCAACTTACGTCGGTTCGTGAGACCCGCGCTTAACTCTTTATGTGCCATGGTGGAAACCCCCTGTGTGCCACGTTATTCTGAGACACGAAGATAGTCATGCTTAGACAAAGAATTCTGATTTTCCAATCTGTATAACTTCTACAAATTTCTGTTAAGCTGGACATAATAGTGAGCAGAGTTAAAGAGGAATGCCAAACTTTGCTTCCATGTACAATGTATAACAATTCTATTTTCAATTTTTCTTTTGAATTACCAGTTGCTACATTACTGTAAAGGAATGACTTTTGCACATAAAATAGTGACAGAAACTTAAAGTGTAGCCCACATGCAAAATCTAGTTGGGAACACCGCTTGATAGTCATTCACCACATAGAATGCAAGCCGTATGTGAGAGGAACAAAAGCGCGAGAAACACTTTGATTGTACCGCGGGATTAGCGATTTATCGATCGGTTTTGGCGGCTTTGTTGAGCAGAATATGCGAAGTTGGCACGCCGTCGACTGAGTCGGTCGTGCGGACGTGGCACATAAAGAGTTAAGTACATAACCTACGGTGCGCACAAGAAACGATGGATTTACGAACCGACGCAGTGAGTTTGAAGACAGAAATATCGTTAATTTTTTTTTGAATTCACACTAAAATTACACTATGGATAGGAAGAACAACTTCCACTCTCATCAACCTGTCAAAATTTTCACACACAAGACAGGAAAAGTCATTGAAAACGTTGTCTAAAACTTGTGAGATCTTTAAACGCGATTTTCTCAGAATTGCATTTTCGCTCAAAAACGAAATAGCGCCGGTTCTTGAAATCACCGACGAATTGTTTATCCAAGTCTCTGAGATACCAATGACAGCACAATCACGTATCAATCGATCAAGTTGTAGGCCAAACCAAAATTAGAATAAATATTGTCATCGTATAACCCATATGACATGAAAAGTGAGGGGTATGCCGTTTCGGCCATTTTGAAATTTGATTGTGTGTGTGTGTGTGTGTGTGTATGTGTGTGTTTTCCTTAAAAGTTCCAGGAGGGCTCCCACTCTGATATTGTTCAATAGTCCTCAAGTAATCCGTGCTCCAAATCTGATGCTTTTATATGATGTGTATAGAACAAAACGAAAAAACAAAAAACAAAACACGTCCCAAACCCAAACAAACAAACAAGCGAACAACCATCTTTTAAGGCGGAAGGGGGGGGGGGGTGTCCCGCCCCTTTTGCCCTACCCCTCCCCTAGCATTTCAGAGACTTTACCTAACGCAAGAATATAAATATTGCTCCTACCGCAATTTTAATATAAAGGTTCTAAACCAAACCAAACATAAAAAATATGTAATGTATTGTCATCATATCGCCCATATGACATGAAAAGTGAGGGTTTTGCCAGTTACGTGTCAGCCATTTTGAAATTTGATCTTTTCAGTGTTCTTCTCAAAAATTCCCGGAGGACTCCTACTCTAACATTGTTTAATAGTCCTCAAGGAATCCATGTGCCAAATTTGATGTTTTTATCCCCCGTGTTATGGTAATTTCAATAAGCGACCTGACTATCATGATAATGCGAGACTTCAGCACTGGAAAGCATTTCGCCTACTGCGTCACATTTGGCTATTGGATGCGTATTTATGTGCACCGCATAAAATCGTCACTGAACACGCTGAGGTTATAATTAGCAGATGGAGCGGACGTGAAGGGGCAATCGCTGGTATGGTTTTTATTTTGTTATATCCTTGATAATCACTGAAATCTGTCTGATAGTGATTGCTGTTACAATTACTATTGCTCGAGTAGTAGTACTAACAGTAGTAGCATTAACAGCACCCGTAGTAGTATCAATATCATTATTATCATCATCAGTATGTTAATATTTACCTCATTCACGTTGTTATCATTAACATTTAAAGCGGTAGTTGTAGTTGCGATAAAATTACTGTCAGTATTACAAATCATCACAATAAACATCCTCACTTTGAAACTAATGACTTTTGTCAGTACCCAGAACTCGACTTTAGTAACATATTTCAATATAACTTCAAGTCCGCACATCAAATATTTCGTGAAAATGGAAGTCGAGATTGAGATATGCTAACATGTTAGGGTGGCATTACTTTCGAACTGATATTCACCATACATAGTACTGCTTCGACTGTCACATTCAAAGCGTGTGTCATGTGGTTTCTTTTTGTGTTTGGCAGTTTTGATTCGTCGATTGCAATGGGAAGTGGTTTTTTTTTTATGCCTCCGCCATGAAGTGGTGCCGGAGGCATTATGTTTTCGGGTTGTTCGTCCGTCCGTCCGTACGTCTGTACGTACGTCCGTCCGCATTCGTTTACGCGATAACTTGAGTAATATTGACTGAAATTTACCAAACCTGGTCCAAGTATAAAGCATGATGAGGTAATTACTTGACTAGATTTTGGGTGAAATCGGCCAAAGACCAAAGGTCAAAGGTCAAGGTCAAATCATGAAATTTTATCCGTTTACGCGATAACCCAAAACTGGATCAAGCAAATTTCACCAAACTTTGTCCGAGAATGATGTATGATGGGACAATTACTTGATTAGTTTTTGAGTGAAATCGGACAGTAGTCAAAGGTCAAATATCAAGGTCAAATCCTAAAATGTATCTGTTTACGTGATAACTCAAATCTGGATGAAGCTGCTTTCACCAAACTCGGTCCAAAGATGATGTATGATGGGGCAATTAGTTGAGTAGATTTAAGTGACATTAGCAAGGGGTCAAGGTAAAAAGATCACGGTCAAATGCTAAAAATGTTGCTTTTTCCCCCATATCCATGCAATGCCCGAAGGTATTTTCTTGAAACTTAAGCAGGGTTCCCACTTAGCCGAGTTACAGTGCCGAGCTTTGGGGAGTTGTGGCGAGTTGCCTCAAAGGGGAACTCGCGCTAACTCGCGTAAAGCTCTTCATGTAACTCGGGATAACTCGCGACAACTCGCGCGACTCGTAGTCAATCTGCAATCTCCCCGTGAACTCGCAAGTGGTTCAAAAAATTTTGAACATGTTCAAAATTTTCCCTAACTCGAAGTAACTCGTGCTGAACTCTTTTAAAGTCGTAATATACTCGTACTACTCGTAACAAACTCCCAATACTCGGACGAAGCTCGCGATGAACTCTTAACTCGCCACCTTCAAGTATATACGCGAGTTCTGCTCGAGTTTTGAAGAGTGCGTTACGAGCACTACGAACCTACTACCAGTATGTGTAAGGGGGAGTTGCCCTCGAGCTAAGCGCGAGTTTAGATCGAGCTCTGCGACTTACAACGAGTTTTGTGTTCGCTTATTCAAAGTGCATTGAACTGACCTATTGATATGGAATTATTCACATTTCACAGGGATTGCGCGAACTCATAACGGACTCGTAACGGGCTTGTAACGGGCTAGGAACAAGCTCTTTATAACTCGAAAGCTCGAATTAAGTCGTACACAGGTCATCACAACTCGCCCCAAGATCGGTGTGACTCGTATCACGCTCGGATCACTCGTACCGCTATCGTAGTAAAGTCGATGTTGCCTCGTAGATCACTCATGCGCAGCTCATTAAAACTGACAAATTTCACGCGAGTTCACGCGAGTTCAAGCTCGCGCAGCTTGGCACAACTCGGGACTCCAACTCGGCTAAGTGGGAACCTTGCTTTAGTGTAGACATGAACTACTGCATAAAGATTCTCCAGAGAGAGTTTCATGTTATAAGGTCAAAGGTCAAAAGGTCAAAGGTTAGATGAAAATGTTACAATTTCACTTTTCTCACAAATGGTTCAATGTATCTTCATTGAACTTTGTACATACACATGTACTGACTGTCAGGGACTATCTAGGGAATGTAGGGGTCATGGGTAAATAGTCAGGGGGTCAAAGGTCAAGGACAACTCCTCAAAAAAAAATTTGCTATATGCAATGCTTGCATTATTATTTTTAAAACTTGATATATACATGTACTACCTAATGGAGATTCTCTGGAAAATTTCCAGCCAGACGGCCAAAGGTCAAAGATTAAGGGTCAAAGACCAGGTTTAAATGCAAAAAAAAAAAAAAAAATCTATTTTATACTGTAATTACACTCTTTCTTCATACCTTGAAAATTACTCATTGCATAAACTTATAAAAGGGTCGGTCAGAAGTCAATTAAAAAATTCTCAATTCCCCAAATACATAAACCTGCACTCTAAGACAATTGTTGCAAACCTAGTTCAAGGTAAGTGAACATTCAAGATATTTCTGACGAACCTATCATTTCAATATATTGCCAGTTATGTAAAACTGTCATCACACACTGTGAATACATTGCACCATACACCTATTGGGAGAATCATGCATTATGGAGGAGGCATCAGTCGCCATAGCGACATTTCTAGTTTTTTTATACAAACCTGGCAATTTAATCTCAAACAGATTTAACAGGCGGAAGTCACCGTTTCACAGTGTAAAACAACATTCCAGTCCCAATCTTTGAATAAATCATTTCTATTCATCAATGGTTTGCCTTGGGATTATTCTGTGCTCCTAGTGTTTTACTGCATCAATGCTCTTATAATCCAAAGAGTATTTTTTTTAAATTAAAATTGGCAAATGATCTGAAAGTCCAGTATACAATATATTATCATTGCTACTGATTTTAAACTTGAGACTGACTACGGCGCAATTGTGCTGAGATAGAAGTAACGCCAGCAACTAGCACCAAACTTGAGATTGTCCATTGTCTATTATTCATTTTTTATTTTTTGGTCAAACTTCCGTCATGATTATATATTTTGTTGGGTTTTTCAGTCCTTAATTTGTCTGAAATTTCAGAGTTTCGGAGTTTCGCAGCTGCTATTATCAAACCTGCTCACCCTTTCTCTTTCAGCCAAGAATACCTTTCTGGTTGTACGCCCTTCACCGGTTTGCACTGGCCGCCAGTATTTTTGCATACTTTGTACTAGATGGACTCACAGCGACGATGCTGGGCCCGACGGTCCTCATTTACGCCCATTTTTGGACGCATATTTTGGCAACATTTCATGTTTTTTTCGTCTTTTTTAATGCTGTGATAGACTTCAAGAAGAGCACGACGAATGCAGCACTTGAAGGTACAGTCTTAATGGATGGAGTGAAAATGTGTGTATGGGAGGATTAAGCTACAAAAAAAAAAAAAACATCGACAGGGCCTGACAAGTCCATTAACAGATTCTGAAATATATGAATGTTGATGCTAATAGCTTGGTTCTATTCACAAAGGTGTTTTCATGGCAGGATGGAAACTTTACTTGAAACTCTCCGGTGGTTACACCTCAACGAGGTTAAAATGATACGTCAAAAACACTATTTAGCAAAGGCTTAAATGATTTAAGGAATTAAGAAGTTTTGGTTTGCCCTGTCGTTAGGACGATAAACACACACACACACACTCAACACACATACTTATGATTTGAATAAACAAATATTATAGTGCCTTTGAGCCGTTTCTATAATATTCAACTAAAACGTTCTTGTTAATGAAAAAAAAAAAACTAAAAGGACACACTGACAGATTTTCACCGGATTTGAGACCACATAAAATTATTCTTTTGAAACTTTTTTTTTTTGTAATGGACCGGTATTTAACAAACAGTACTGTCAATGGGAAGAACATAAATCGGTCACTTTTTCACTTTTTTTTAAATCTGCATTTGTTTGTTTGTTTTTGCATAACTTCATTTCACGCAATATGACACAGACAGCGTGCGGCTCATATTTCTCGCCCTAAAGAAATTGGTAAAGAATTCTTTTAATTTCCAACACTTTCAGTCTTTCACCGTCAATCTCCTTAGTTACGGCCCTCTTCCAAATTCTGTTTTACCTTCTTCGTACCTCCCCAATTACGTATATACATGCGTATTGCAAGTGATCTTATTTGTTTATATCGTATCGCTGGCTGTTCAATCAATCTCTAAATTATCATTTTGCATTGCGCATTGTAAAACAGAAAACAGAATGTTGTATTTTTTTGTTGGCAAGAAAACATTAATAATAAAAAAAGAATTCACTTCGTTTTATCAAAAATTAGAAATTCATTTCTTCAAACAACCCGATTATTTTTTTTTTTAGAGAAAACAATCCTATACCCAGCTATCTTACCATGATTTGCAAAGTGACATTTCGACATTGATTATGTTAGTGTTGGTCACCGTTATTCTCTCTGCCAAGTCATTTTTCGTTGTATTTTCAGACAGATTTCGGTATCGAATTCAGCGGTTTTTCTTTCACGTCACCGCCGCCCCTTCCATCGTTGTAAATGTTTTCTACATTTGGAACGGGTACCTTACCATGTACGTCAACATCTCCAATATTCTTCTCACCGTTGGATGCCTGACCGAAATTTTCTTCACCCTGATTGTCGTCAACTTCAAACACGCACTCTGCGCGCTCTTGTACGTGGGTTTTCAGTTGGCCTTCCCATTCATCTACTTGCAGGCCGGAGGAACCGTTGAGTTCGGAAATCCTCTTTTTCTTCCATTTTTGAACTACTTAAACATCGTCGGCTTCTGGATCACAGCATTTGTTACCGTGTTCGCGACAACGATTTGTGCTCAGGCTTTTTTGAAACTATTGTACGTTCTCCGTGTTCGATATATGGATAGGGGCAGAACAGGAGCAGTTCCTCCTACAGAAGCCGTTCCTTCTACACAAAAAGCGGAAGATGCCGAGCTCGAAGCGCTGACCTAATGGCTCCTTTATTATTCACAAACGACTGTTCAAGTCTCGGACAGAAAAGTTGCTCAATACATATTTAGACCTATTGCTAACCAAGTACTGATTCTATTTTTATTCTTGATAATTGGCTGAAATATGAAATTTACGGAAAGATGAGCAACGTTCATATCAAATCATCTGAAATAAAGATTCTATTATTCCTTACAATATCAAAAGAACACATGATATTCATTTCCCTTTAATGGCTTCATTGGTCTTCCAACACTTCTTTTGCATGATGCCTCTTACATACATATATGTGATATAAAACGTCGTACATATGGTGTATGATAACCGATAATGTTTATGTATTTTAAACCTGCAGTACCAATATACTTTTTATTTGCTTACAGTTTGTGTAAGAGAGCATATCTATGGGATAAACATCATTATCTACAGGATTAGGGGTTCCTCAACTACTCTAAAGCGGTTTTTCTTTTGAAGGCTGTATGGATAAGAATATTTTGTAAAGAGCACTACCACTAGACTTTGTCAAAATCTCGTGTGTTTTTTTTTTTCTCATACTCTGAGCCAATGCTGTAGCGTGCAGCCAGAACACTGCATTACTATGTACATTGCCACTGGTCCAGAATTTGCCAGAGTCCATTCCTGCTCACTGTGTCGAAGACATTAGTTAGGTCAACAAAGGTAATGTTAAGTCCCTTATTTTGTTCCTTGGAATTTTCCTGGATCTGCCTGAGGGCAAAGACCATGTCAGCAGTTCCTTTTTTTTTTTTGTGCGAAAACATACAGTGATTCTGGGAGAACAGTTCTGCGACACTTAGCATTAGTCTATGAGAAGAATTCGAGCAAGGCGGGCAGGTCTTTTCTTAGCCAGAAGCTAGTGGATTTCCTGATCGTTTTCGTCGGAACAATTCTCGTTCTTCATGGAGGAGAGTCCCGGTACCTCTTATGAGGATTGTTGTTTCGCTGTTCTCATAAACCCAAATGACTTAATGAGAAATGTCCTTGCCGTAGTTTTTAATCGTCAATCTTTGTTTGAAGATTGTCTGAAAATTGCCTCTCAGTGTAGCTGACTGCAGGTAAGTAGCATTGAATTTCTTTTTGGAGGCTCATTTTTCAGCTTTGGCTTCAAATAAAGGTAAAGATTGCAGCGAGCAACCCGATGGTCAGTGTGACATTCCGTACTGGGCATAAATCTGGTGGAAAGCAGGTCACGTTGGTCTCCCTAGCGAATTGTCCATTAGGCATTGTTAGGTGCCAGTGCTTAGAGCGGAGTGCATCCATGTAGTATTTAGACTGTCCCTCTCTTGAAAAAGTATGCTTGTGATGACTAGTTTCTGTTCTGTGCATAACTCCAGCAGGAGGCGCCTGTTGTCATGGCATTTTCTGACGCCATGTTCACCAACAATTCCTGACCAGGTTTTCTGAGTCTTTCCCGACGCAGGCGTTGAAGTCACCAAGGATGATAACCGTGTTATCTTGCCGGATTTGTTGGAAGAAGATGCGCAAATCAGTGTAAAGCATATTCATTTCTCCTGGATCCGCCAGAAGGGTTGGGTCATAGACACTAAACAGAGTGATATGATGTAGGCTGTGAAGGGAGAGACGCATGGAAATAATCCCATCAGAGAGGCCTGTTGGAAGGTTTTCGAGCCTGGAGAGGATGGAATTCTTGACCATGAACCCAAGTCCTGATAGACGTCGTTCACAATGAGGCTTGCCAGACCAGTAGGGTGTGTAGCCCGCGCCATGTTCTTTGAGGTTACCTTCATGTGCAAGGCCAACTTCGTTGAGAGCGGTTATGCCTATATCGAGTCTTGAACGTTCACGAGCGATGAGAGCGGACCGTCGTTCAGGTCTGTGGCCGTCGGCCTTGTCCAGCATGGTTCTTGTCCAGCATGGTTCTGACGTTCCAGCATGCTAACCTGAGGAGTTTGTGTTCGCTTTTTGAAGGAGATGTGACTGTTCTTTTCTCGACCGATTAGAAGATGTCCGTTAGTAGCGGTAAGCCAACTGGGTCAGAGGAGACGAGCTCTGGTTAGGTAACCTTTTTCTAGGCCCTCTCCATGCGGAGCAAGCAGTACTCTCCCTTAACAGAGCTGCTTGATCGTCCAAGGTGCTGCCGAATGATGCTGTCATCTCCATGTCAGCATCAAGCAACCAATATCCTAAACAGCCTCCTGGCGTTTAGGATTGGAACTGCGGCTGCAAGTGACATCCTTCACCTGTCGTTTTCGTCCTTTCCCATCGCTGCATGTCTTGTAGGGGAAGGAAGACGTGAACATGTCCTCGGACCTGGAGTGCAGACCCCACTCCTATACACATAAGTGTCTTTTTCGTATGTAGGTTGCTTAACCGGGCTGAATGTACATAACATTATTTTGTTGTCAAAGCGCTTTATGTATTATATCAAATGTCTTTCATGCAAAAACACAGAAATAGTGTTTCATGTGTGTTTTTGAGGCTGAAATGCTGGTCATAGTGTGTAAAATAATTGTCATTTAAATCATGTACATAATTATCGTATTGCAGCAGCAGGGTGAGTAGTAGATTATAGATGTCATTATTCAGTTATTCATCGGGCCGTATTGCCGTCATCCATGGTCAATTTCACTGTAGGTTTGGTAGATTATGTTGCAGCTAAGATTATAATAGCCTACGAGCATTGTGACAGTGTTTGTAGTAGATGGCGACGTTGTGATAAAACTATTAAACCAAAGAGTACAGAGGAGATATAAATGCCTGAATATATGAAGAGTTTGTTTGCAAAAACCGATAAGTCCATTTTTGAAGATTTTGAAGTACGGTCTCTGTCATAAAGTACAAAAATAATACCTTTTAAATGATATATTGGTCACTACATTTAAGGTACATTTTTGAAGTTATGGTCAAAAGAAGCAAAAATTTTCTTATTATTCCCTTTATTTTTCTTGACCTTTAATCGCAAATATCTCCATTTGGCAAATATGGACTTATCGGTTTTTGCGAACAAACTCTTCATATTCTTCCCTAACGAAATAATGACATTTTAAACAGCAACAAAATTGTCATATTACATGATTCTGCTTCAAACATTATGTCATTTTCTTACTTTAACTGTAATAAAAGACGGCAAAGATAATTCCTGTAAAATTAACTCGGTCATTGAAGACGCTCTTCTTAATCGTGATATCGTCCAGTGAACTTTGTTTATAATGTTTGTAGAATATTCGTTTATTTAACGAATTGATTTTTACCTATTCTCTTTCATTATTAAACAGATTGTTTATTACATATTCACTATCATTAAAAATAAACTGACATGTCTTAAAAAGGTAATGCCACCTTTTAAGTTCAAACCGCTGTCTTCTGTATCATTCTTTCATTCCAATACTAATAACCAACAAGAGTATTCCAAATAAGAACAGCACCTTTCTGAAGAATTATTTTATGGTAAAAATGCAAGTGATATCATTCATGTAGTACTTTATAGTATGAAACACCTGACAACCTTTCAATCCATAACAATGATGTGAAAAGCAATCACAAGAATCACGGGAATACTACCAAGGGGTGCATTTCCAAAATGACGAAAAGAAGGTTTATAACTTTTTACTTGATTCATTTCAATATAAGTATGTTAAAGATTCACATTTGAAAGAGAAATCACATAAATAAAAAAAAAAATCACCCTTTGTTCACAAAGGGAATTCTACACTCAACGAACATCCGTCAAGGTTAAAATAATGATAGTTTCAGGTAAAACCGATATCAATTTGATAAGTTTAAGAAATATGTTTTCCGATGTATTTTGTATATCACGTTAAAGGTATCATTAGATTGAATTTGTCAACAGAGCATAGATATGGAAGGTTATTCATGATATAACATCAGGCTTAAGAATAAGGGGAGATCATGTTATACTTAATAACGAGGCATCGCCCTGGCCTTCGTTCATCTGGCTTTACTCTCCAGGTGCTAATCACACATTTAAGAGATACGGACACCGGACATTTTCCTCTGTTTCTCCTCGCCTATGGAACTCCTCCCCATCTTTTCTCCGTGAAATTGACAAACTGGATCACTTCAAACCCTCACTCAAGACTCACATTTTTTCATTTTTTCACATTCAATTGCTCACTGCCTTGGAGGAGTCAGCGCCTTTAAATGTTTCTATAACAGATGGCGCCATAACAATGCGGTGGATCGTCATAATCAAAACAATAAGAATTCACCAATGATGATATATAATCCGTTGAACACATATTTTACATTGAATTAAATAGATAAAAATCATGAATTAGCTTGAAATATTAGGGAAAATAAGAATATAAGTTCTCTCTTTCCTAAGCTCTTTATGAATTATATATATATATATATATATATATATAAATATATATATATATATATATATATATATATATATATATATATGTATATACATATACATATACATACATATAAAACATCTCTTTTTGTCCCCGCCGAACGAGTTTGAGTGCAGTTTAATGCCCCGTCACTGTACAGGCATCCTAACCTGGAAACATTAATCTGCACATTACTTGAATATGAGACCATTCTGAAGCAAATAATTTTCACACAACAATAGATATAGAGTACTCTTAAATAGATCCCACAAGGATTGGAACAATCATCCCCCAGCACTTCCACTGATTCCCACTGATCAGCTATTAGCCATTCCCTTTAAAACTTTATAAATAATCTACAAACGAAAAATGAAAGTGAAAATAAGACTTTTTCCTCATCCTGTTTGTCAGCCAATTTGGGGCAGAATAAAAATATGCTGACCTAGATAATATAATTGTCTCAATGGTTAATGTGCAATCGACATAATTATTCATCGAGATAGCAATGACAGTGATAATTATAATATTTGTATTGAAGGTTTGCCTCTACTTGATATTGTGATGGACTTGACTCTTAGGGATGAGAATGTTGATTTAAAGTGAAATCGGAATGACCAATATACACACATCAGTAAAACAGAAAAATAAACCCCGGAGATTTTACACCAACTGAAAAACTTCGCATCACAAAAGTTCTTTATAACTCTTATACGGTGCCCTGATTGTACCGTGAAGTACATGCTGAATTGTGTAAGCTCAACTAAACAAAATCTATTCTTAGAAATTGTTACCATTGTGAAAGTCCCAAAATCCTTACAGCCCAAAGGGAATTAAAGCATGAAAGGTGTTTGATAATGCCAGCTGTCTGGAATTCTTTCCCCTTTAGCATGTTAAGGCTCAAACTGTGTATACGTTAAGTATGTTTTAAAGATGATTGAAAGCAGCTTCCTATTTCGGTATATCTCCGACATATCACTAAAAAACACACAACATGTTCCCCTTTACTCAAACAATGACTTTAGGGCCATAGCAGTATATTACATCTGTACATATAGTACGTATACGTCTACACATCACAATATCATCACAGCACATGGAACACCTCACCTCACCACCCGTCCTCTGCACTGCTGTTCCCTCTGTGAGTTTTCAGATTACTAAGCTAAGTTATGATAGTTTATTATATGTTGCAACGCTACATCTGGCCATCATCCTTGTAAATTCCTTTTGAAGATAGTCCCCCACATTTCTCATAATTTGTCTCTAAATTCTATTCAAGGTATTTGCGCAGTTACCGTCCCTTTACTGACAATGATATTGCTTTAAATCTTACTTTCACATAATAGATTAAAATTCATACATGTATGTACTTTATACGATTTCGTTATTCCTTAATGAGAATCCCGAAATTAAACGGCTTGTGCCGAAAGGGTGGGTTGGGTGGTGGCGCGTCGCGTTAATGGGAACACCACCCTTCGTCTAAAGCCCCCCCCCCCCCCCGGTTTTGCCGAAAGGGTGCGTTGGGAGCGTTGGATCGCGTCGCGTTGACTGGAACCCCACCCTTCGTCTAAAGCCCCCCCCCCCCCGGTTTTGCCGAAAGCGTGCGTTGGTACTTTTTCTCATGTAATATTAACCCTATAAAGCCCAAGCTATTTTGACCCTTCCCAGGCCCAAGGGGGGGGGGGGCACATTGTGTCCCTCCCCCTATATAACTTTGTTATTGTTTGATGTTTCATCGTCACATTTGGCACATGGGTAGAACAACTCATAGTCTACATGACCGCATACTTCAATTTTTCAAGGTCACACATAGAGGGCGCTATTTACCAAAATATAAGGAAATACATAGGAAATATGCTAAAAACATGATTTTTCTGTATAATTTCTTTATCCCCAGTATATATGTCTTATCATAGACCACTATTTTTCATATTTGTCACAAAATGATCTGCAAGTCAAAGCTCATTATTTTTTATGGTTGAAATTTCTCAAGGTCACCACATGGGGGCGCTATTCATAACAAAATAAAGAAATACATTATGAGACCTGTGATGTATTGTTTGGGATTGGTACATGCATAGTTATCATATTTCATGTTCCCATAATATCGGAATTTTAAGTTTGCAGATTGATAATGCGATAAACAAATGATATTAGAGGTATAAATTGGGTGAAAGAATCAAAATGACACTAAATAGAATGGCAATCTTTGGAAAATACTGTTATTTTCAAGTATCTCTATTATATCTATTGTTTTATGGCATTGTCACAGAAAAACAAAGGAAATAATAGGAAAAACATTTCAGGGCCATATTTACTTCACATTTTGCTCCATCAGCAAATTTCAGCCTAGAAACGCCCATTTTATACATTATAATAATCAATTATTGTTAATTGGAATTGGAACAGAAAAATATGCAAAATCTGACTGACATGGTTGTCTGTTTATTGTTGCCATGGCAACCAGCAATATCAAATATAGCTGAAATACATTATATCAAAATGTTCGGGATAAGATTTTTGGAAAAGTCACCAAATTTGGTTAAAACTGGATTAAGGGCGAAGGAGTGGCGAATGAAAATCTGGTAGGGGGCACAATGTGCCCCCCCCCCCTTGGGCTTTATAGGGTTAAAAGACGAGTTTTCAATTTTTATTTAACCAACTGATATTAAACAACAAATAACACTGAATTAGACCAAAAAGTAATTGGACGAAATGATGACTAGACCAACTGGTTATTAGACCAACTGATATTAAACAGTCTATTAGACCAACTGGCTGTAGACCAAGTGGTATTCAATAGAGTGTAAACCGATCCGGACGATAGTTTCTTTGAAATGGTTGTTTGAAGGTACCAACGCACCCTTTCGTCAAAACCGGGGGGGGGGGGGGCTTTGGACGAAGGGTGGGGTTCCAGTCAACGCGACGCGATCCAACGCTCCCAACGCACCCTTTCGGCAAAACCGGGGGGGGGGGGGTGGGGCTTTGGACGAAGGGTGGTGTTCCCATTAACGCGACGCGCCACCACCCAACCCACCCTTTCGGCACAAGCCAAATTAAACTAACCAAAGGAAAAAAGATGTTTTACTACTTTTTGTTTTGGCAAACAGTTTACATGGTCAAAGAGAAAAGTCCACGTTACGTCGTGTTTGAAGAACATGGGACATAAAATACCTCAACATTCATAAAATGTATACTTATAAATAATTGTGCCGAATCAAAAATCAACGTTACTGAAATCATAAAGTCCTGTAAGTACGCTCTTTCAAATAACATGGACACATGTTTAAACGACAAAAACATTCCAACGTATCATGCCAGGAGATTTGTGTGTAAATATACACATTTGGGATTTCAAGAATAAATCTTGCAGTGTTGATACAGTTCAACACAAGATGAATATAATTATAGAGACATGCAGTTATCCTTGCATAAGGGAGTATCATTATTCCCTTATTGTCTTCAAAGTACTGTAAAAGATATGATTTATCAAACTGAATTACTACGTATTTTGAACTGTTTCACTGGTAGCCGACACAAAGAAATACATTAAAATACCACAATCATTGGAAGTTGTGTGATAATAACTTACTTTATTATTCAGGAATTCAACAACTTTGTACTAAATAAAGACTAAGTACCGGTACCACAAGAACATAATAAGAAAACGAAGTGTAGTTAAGCAGAGTTAGAGAGGGGGAGGAAGGGATTTAACAGAATTGATCAACATAAACCAGCAGAGCTTGTATGGGATGAACATTTTCCATTGACTTGTGTGCATTACATGCATACTCTATAGGGCTCACACGGGTAAATATTTCCCCATAGAGACGTGTGTTCAAAATTCAAATAAAAATTTGAAAAAAATGCAAAATTGGTGGGAGAAATGAGGTGTTACATATTCGCTAACCTGAAAAAGTGAGATATACCTTTTCATCCATCAAATTTCCAAGGGGGGGGGGGTGGGTTCTGCTCAAACTCTATCCAAGGGTTCGCAAAGCCAGACTAAAGTTCTTTTTACTATAAAAAAAAATCACCTATTTTCTGTACATGCACCCAATGGAATATAGTCCCTTCAAATTCCATGGGAAGAGCTTCCATCTTTCAATCAAAATGCACTTTATAGAGGAATTCATAGTCAATATCTGCAGCTATTCAGTTTTTTTTTTTGCCAAACTGCATTTCTGATTTCTGATTTTTTTTTTCTTCGTTTAATTTGGTATCTTTGAAACAATTTTGTGTTGGGGTCAGGGATATTCCATAGTATACAGGTGTGAGCCCTATAGCTCTTTGAATCAATGAACCGTAGAGGGCGACACATTAACGCAGTGTGTATAGTGGAGGACCACTCTCCATTCATTTTCTACACAAGATTTCAGCATTTTTAGTTTTCCCTTGATTTAAGTATATCAAACACGGTTTGACTTCAAAATATGTGCTTGCAAAATGTATACCCTCGTGCCATGTTTGGATGTCAGGGGAGTAATGCTCATTGCCGAGAAAAGTTTTAAAATATTATTATTTTTTTTAAGTATCAAACCTTTGGAGACATGTCCACAAATATGTCACAAGCTGCCTACTGCCCTCTTGAACCTTCAAGAAGTAATTTTGTTGCAGCTTTTCGTAATGGGAAATGGCACATGGTGACATCAAAGGTAAACGGACGGAGTGTATCTACAGGTAGGAATTGTTATACAGATATTGACTGGTACGGGGTGAAATATAACATTTTTTGGACCGCTGGGGAGTTATATATTTCCCGACGCGCGCAGCGCTGAGGGAAAATAGTACAGTACATCGATCCAGACTGCAGTTATCGCTAGTAATCGTTTGCTCGTCCCAGTTACCGACGTGGTCCCACAAATATGGATGATATTTGTATTTTCAAAGGAAAAGAACAGGCCCCCATTGATAAGATAAATTAAAGAAAGAATGTTAGAAAGTCGGGAAGAAGAAAGGAAATTAGCTAGCAATGAAACGAGGTATATACGTTGGCCTTGCACAGCAGGAAATGGAATCAATTAAAGACAGTGATTATACTCCATATCTATTGCTACCTTTTTGTGGTTGTTTTTTTATTGCTTGGTGAACAGGTTCTGCGTTTGTGTGGGCGTGTGTATGTGTGTGTGTGTGTGTGTGTGTGTGTGTGAGTGTGGTGGGTGTGTATGCTTAATTATGTGTTTGTATCTGTGCTGGAGTGAGGTATACCTGTAGTATGCCTAGAGGGGGAAGTGTTGGTGAGGTGATTCGGGTGAGCGATGATGGGCGGCCGTAATCTGGCAGAACTGCGTATCTCCTTTTACCCATTACGCCAGAAATCGGGTTTAAAGTTTCAATGTTACCCCTTTCTAAACTGGGATACGAAGAGTTGTATTTTTCTTCTTTTCTTGATCATAATTGGTCCAACGAATTTATTTCCAGCGAAAAAAAAGAAGAAAATTTGACCTTTTTAAGTAGTAATAATTACCATTAAAAAAAAAAAAAAAACTTACGCAGTTCTGCCCGATTAATCGTCGCCAATTTCTTGGGATCGTAATCTGGCAGAACTGCGTTTCTTCTGGTCACGTTCCCGGGTTCATCAGCCAGAACTGCCTAAGTCTTTAGCCATGCGGGTTTTTGTTTTTGTTTTTGCTTTTTTCAGGCAGAACTGTGTTTCTCTAGGAGATACGCAGTTCTGCCTGATAAGTACGTGTTTCATCAGGCAGAACTACGTATCTCATTTCGTCGTTAACTCTGTACGTGCTTATCAGCCAGAACTGCGTATCTCTTAGAGATACGCAGTTTTGGCTGATAAACACGTGGTTTATCAGCCAGAACTACGTATCTCAGTCTATTTTCTGCGGATTGTCTATCGGATTTTACCATCCATCCCCTTACTATTCAGCGGATGCACTGTCAAAACAATGAACATTTTAGATAAGTACATTTTTTTGAAATATCTGTTCACATTGTATAAAGTCATCATTATTGATTCATACATGCACATTCAATTTCATTTTATCCATTCATTCGTATGTGAAAAATAACTTGCTTTTCCCAAATACAGAGCTACCAAGTCTCACGCATTCTTCGTGATACTCAAGCATTCAGGGGCCGTCTCACGATCTCACGCATGACACCCATTTTTCTCACGCATCAGGCGAATTCTGCAGCTTGGGCCTATAATAATGAGCATAGCTCAAAGGATTAATATAACAGTTGTAATTGTAGGTATATTTCCCCTTTGTCTTTCAAAATAAGTAAAAAATAGTCACTGAAGTATGCACCAGATCGCACCAGTAAGAGCTCAAAATTGAAAAAAAAAACTCCCTACCGTGCGAGGGGGGAACGGAAAAACCCCTCCCACATCTTCGCTCGTGTGCACATTCGCGCCCCGAGATGCCTAGTCATGAAAATCTCACTCATATTTTTTTTTTTGAACTTGGCATCCCTGCAAATATTGTCCGTCTGTGTTCATGTTTCAGTATTATTTAGCGGCACGAGAAGTACCGCTACCTGTACATCAAAAGCCTGGCTGATTCTTGGGTCATTGTCGATCTCATGAAGCACTGCATTTGGATTAAGAAAAATATTAGACTAGATGTTAAGCTATATGTTCATAAAGACTACAGGTACTACATTGTAGACCGTCTAGACCGTAGTCTATTCAGGCCTAACGATACACTAGACATCTGGAAAATAGTAGAACGGTATAGGGATCTGCATATATGCCTACTGATCTCATCATTCCTACTCTATGCCCAAAGTAAGAATATGCCTAGACCCTTTTGGCTGAAGGCCTAAACTCTATTCAAACTAAAGAATACTAGGAGCTAGGCCTGACTAAAAGTTTATTTACAGCTTTATTATGAATAGAAAATAGACCCTAGGTCTCGTTTGTGCCGACTATACTACTACTAGCCACTCCTACAGTACTACAGTATTAGGGTAGTAGTGTTCTATTCTCTACGCAGCCCTAAAACGTACTAGAACTCTTGAACTCTTTCTACTCGATCGTCTAGGTCTATGTAACATCCAGACGTCTATTTTGGGGCGTCAACAGACTAATATCAATGAAAATTAGTTTCTAGTCTAGAATCTAGATCTATATCCAGGTAGGGGCTAAATCTAGAGCTAGACTGTTTATTGGGGATCTGCTACTAATGTTATAGTAGATCTAAGAACAACATAAAGCCTAACCTGCCTATCTAATGACTAACATTAGGTCTATAAAATCTATAGGGTCCTGGCCTATAGTGTCTAGTACTTAGATCACAGATCTAGATCTTAGTTTCAGATCTATTTCTTTAGGGCTAAATCGTTATACTTTTAACTTGTAGATTGTAGATTCTTCATATGACAAACTTAAAGATAATATAATGTTTTGGTACCTCAAAAGTTTCCCTGAATTTCGTTGCCTTATAGTTTGTGTTTCAGGTTAAAGTACCTTTCATATAACTAACACTGTGAGACTTACTCGCCCCAAAGTGCTCTCATGTCTTAGTAATCATGCAATCCAGAGCCTTTTACTAGTATGCGACGCCGTACGGCGGCGAGGTAGTACACGACTGTATTGTACGCAACCATTATTGCATGATAACTGCGACCAGCAGCGTGCAGCCCCATACGCATAGCTAACTGCGACCAGCAGCCCCATACGCATAGCTAAATGGGGCTTCGCATTGTAGCATTCAGGATCATGACAGATTTAGTATCGGGGATAAATATCAACTTAAAATCCAGAAATTTCTTCAATTTGAAGACTTACCAGTTAAGTTGAAGTATTGAAAACAGGCTTCGGGCAACGTTTGTTTTGCCAATAGTCCCTTTCTGTTCGAATTGATGACTGAATGTGACTCGGTCGAGAGGACCTTGGGAGAGCTACACTGAATAAACGACCAGCGCATGTGCACATAGACATCTTATCCGTTCATGGATTTGAAATTTGTGCGCATGTGATGTGTGCGTATGCGCTGGCGTTAGTATTCAGAGTATGTAGCTCTCCCAAAGTCTATGCTAATGCAATGTTCGCCCACCCAACATAAACGAACACCATCGACATGGCTATTTCACGCCATCCTAGTCCAGAAGTTGTGGTAAACGCATAAAACACTGTGAGTTTAAGCTATAGTTTTGTATACTCGTTTTCCACTTTCATTGATCTCTATTTTTAGAGATCACATTACATACCTTAGTATCTGTATTATCACAAGCTAGACAATGAAAATTTAATTTCAATTTTTAATTTCAATTTCAATTCATTTTTCATATTTCTCGATGAAAAAGTACATCAAATATAACAAAATTAAATGAAATACATGACATACATAGAATATTGCAAATATGTAAAGCAAAATAGTGGTCGAGCTGTTAAGTTTGGAATCTGTGAATGAATGCTAAAGAAATATGAAGGAACCTACTTAAAAGCGAGCTTGTTGAGCGTAGGTCCCGGTTAAAAACGAGTTTAAGATTGAGAAGGGGAGCACGGGTACAACAATGACCGGAACATAAGAGAAAAACAAAATAAAAAAGTACAAATATACAGTTATATAGCAAATTCTTCTCTAGTGCAGGTTAGGGATCGGAAAAGCCACATGCTGTATATAGGCGGATGAACCATTGTCGTTCTGGCAATACAATATGACTTAATATAGTTATAATAACAATGATACCGTTCAGATAGTATTAGAAATGTGTACATTGCGTGTATTAAGAAGGGAACACATGCACCTGCAAATCCATTAAAAAAAGACATTCAACAACCAGTTGCAGTGCAGTGAAAATGTGAAATATCAGCTGTTTCCTCGTCCCAGCTATCTTTAAAGAAGAAAAAATATACATAAACACAGTGATAGAATTTAAGGGCGCAAACAGCTGGGCTCTTAAAGTCTGGTTTAAGATGACAACAACCCTGGAGTACAGTATAACGGGATAGTCCTGAACAGCACAAAACAGAATTTCAATGAGCTGATGTAGCGTAATTATTCAATAAATACTGTCTTAATTTGCATTTGAAGGATGATAGTGATAAACAACCTTTGAGTTCAGGGGGAAGATCGTTCCAGTATTTCGGTCCCGCATACATAATTGTTTTCATCGCGAAAATTGTGCGAGTACGTGGAAGGTGATAAGCGTCCCGTTGGCGGGTGGGATAATTGTGAACTGAGTAGTTTCTTTTGAACATGTGAAGAAAAACATCAGTAAGATCATTCGTTGAGTATTTATACATGAAAATACCTAGATTGTAATCAAACAAATCAATCAATTTCAAAATCTTATTCTTGTGAAAAAATTCATTTGTATGAGATAAATATCCGGCGTTATTGATAATTCTGATGGCGCGTTTTTGAAGAAGGAATAGCGAATCAAGCAAAAATTTTGACGAATTACCCCATGCTAGAATTCCATAGTTGAGGTAAGGGGAAATCATTGTTGAATATATAATTTGTAATATATGTATGGGGAAATTTTATTTCAGCTTGTTTAAAATTCCAATGTTTCTGGACAAAATTTTACTTAAATAGTTAATATGGGTTTTCCAGGATAGATCACTATCAATGTAAAGTCCCAGAAACTTGATACTATCTACCTGGTTTAAATTGATACCATTGATCTTAACATAATCAGAAACAGAGTTCAGAGAATTGCTGAACAGCATATAATGCGTCTTATCAATATTTAGTGACAACTTATTTGCGTGGATCCAGGACTGAACAAGTTTCAGTTCATTGTTTAACATATGTATAAGCGTGTTTGAGTTACGATGTGAAAGACATAAATTTGTGTCATCAGCAAAGCATATGAAAGAAAGAATCTGGGAAGAATTTTGGAGGTCGTTTATGTACAGGATAAATAATAACGGTCCAAGTAGGGAACCCTGAGGGACACCACAAGAAGTTGTTTTCAAGAGAGACTCACATCCATTTACATAAACATATTGCTTTCTATTAGTAAGGTAGTCTTTAAACCAATCTTGAGCTGTCCCACGAATGCCGTAATGGCTTAACTTATAAAGCAAAATATCATGGTCTATCGTATCAAACGCTTTCGAGAAGTCGAGAAAAACACCTATAGTATGGGAAGCGTCGTCTAAAGCATGTGCTACTTTATCAATGAAAGCTAACAAAGCGTGGGTTGTGCTATGCTGTTTTCTGAAACCAAACTGAAAATTCGAAAGAATATTGCAGTTGATAAGGAATCTAAGAGTTCGTTTGTGAACAAGCTTTTCTAAGATATTTGAAATTGAAGTTAAAAGAGATATTGGACGATAATTGCTAACCGATTCTTCAGCACCCTTTTTGAATATGGGAACGACTCTAGCAATTTTCATCTTTTCAGGGACCTTTCCAGTCGACAAAGATTGATTAAAAATATAAGTAAGGGGAGTAATTATTTCAGTTATTATGTTTTTTTAACAGAAAAACTGAAATTCCGTCATCACCTGTACTTTTCTTGTTATTTAGTTTGCGAACAATTTCTTTAATTTCTTCCTCAACAATGGGAACAAAAAACAAAGTGTGTGCATTCCTATCCCTTAGAAACGAATGAAAAGGTGTCCCGGAGCGAGGTATTTTCTTGGCAAGATCTGGCCCAAGGTTAACGAAGAAGTCATTGAATGCATCTGCCATCTCCTCTGGATTGTCTATCAGGCGACCCTCTTTCAGAATATGATTTGGAGAATTCGCCTTAGTGCTGGATTTTAAAGCTGTGTTGATCACCTTCCACGTACTCTTTATATCAGATTTGCATCTATCGAACTGTCGGTAAAAATACTGTTGCTTAGCTAAGCGTAACGTAGAGGTCAGGGTATTTCGATAACAAACATAACGAGATTTAGTTGAAACATTTGGGGATTTGCGGTATCTACACAATAATCTGTTTTTCTTATTAATAGACCTAAGAAGAGATTTCGTGATCCAAGACTGTCTTGGTATTCTTTTATAATTAGATTTAGATCGTTTTAACAAAGGTATATGATTATCACAAGTTTCCATCAAAATATTCATAAAAACCTCAAAGGATGAGTTTACATTTCCTGCGTTGTAGACAGGAGACCAGTCAACGGACCCAAATCCCTCCCTGAGCCTATTTAGATTGCGTTCAGACATGTCACGAATACCATGGTTAGATGTTGGAGTTTTTCTTGTTGTAAACTGAGGTACAAGGGTATAAATCGGGAAGTGATCAGAAATGTCAGAGACTACAATACCAGATGTGACATCAAGAGATAAATTATTAACGCATATATTATTGATAAGAGTTGAAGTGACATCGGAAATTCGAGTAGGTTTTCTTACAAAAGGAATGAAGGATTTGGACAACATAAGGTTGAGGAAATCTTGACAGACTGTAGTATCATTATAACTAAGGAGATTTATATTAAAGTCTCCCATGATAATGCATGTCTTGTTATCAAAATATTTATCAGAGAGGAGATCATGAAGCAACCCAATAAACTCAGTAGGGTTAGAATGCGGGGGTCTATAAATTTCCCCCAGTATGATGTTACCTTTGTTTGGAGTTATAACATCCACAAAAATACACTCTATACATTCTGAGGTAATGCTGTATTCATGTAACAATTGACAATTCAGAGTTTGTGAAACATAAAAACCTACTCCGCCACCTCTTTTCCCGGTTCTGTTATTGGTAAGCAATTTAAAACGATAGATGGAGTATTGAGAAGAAGGCGACGTTTCCTTTAGCCAAGTTTCACTGAGGCCAATGATCATGTGACTAAATTGTAACTCGTTAACAAATAAAAGAAATTGATCAAAATTTTTATTCAAACTTCTAATGTTGATATGCGAAACAAAGAGATCTTTCGGGTTAGAATGAGACAATGTAACTATATCATTTTCCAAAAGATAATTAGAAGATACATTTTTCAGTGAAATATCATTTAAATCAAAATCCAGATTTAATTCCTGGGTTTCTGCATTTAAAGATGTGATAAAATCGGTGCTGTCGCCTTCTTCACAATCGGAACACGTTAAGGGAGAATTTGGTACAGGTGACTGATAATCACAGGTGACTGATAATCACATGTTCATAACAGGAAGACATTTGCATTAATTTCTTCAGCCATATTTGGTGGCAAACAAACACAAGTTACATGATGGGTTGTTTACCAGGAATGCATGCTCGTAGATTCGATTTCCATCTGTCACTTTGAGACAATTTTCAAAAACAACATTCCAATGATAAGCAATGACAGAAGTGCAGGCGAACATCCGAAGAGGTGATAGTGACAGGTGTGCATTGCAAATTGTATAACTACGCACGAAGGACAGGTATATAATTTCAAGGGCTGGGTTGGTTGGTATACAGGTAGTGGAAAATTTCAAGAAAGAACCAAATAATGAGGAACCTCTATAGACAGTTTGTTTCACTATGACAAAGTGAGGTCCTTGACAGTCGTATCTAGGCGTGAGTTGATCGAGTATCAACGTTACGTAACAAGTAACTGGAACAGCAGGTTCATGGAATTTTCTACACGTTGCATGAATGAGTAAGGATATGAAGCTTGTCCTAAAAACAGTATTAAATTGGAGAATTTCAAATGCCAGACTATACCATAAGGCGTTATCAAATAGCTTATAAACCAAGACTACTTGCATTTTGTTGCATACATGTACAGACATGTGGCTTTTTTTTTTGTAATAGCGAGCAGAAACAAATGAGACACAAAGTAAGACGGTAGTTGTTGGTTGGTATACGGAAAATGCATTGAGAAGTGAAAATTGATCGAAACATATTCATGAAGGAAAATATATCCAAAATAACGTAGAAAAATAGGATTTGCTCTGACTTCGAGCATGTTAAAGCACATAAAAAGGCAATCCAAAACAGACTCCCAACAGGCATATCATGGACGGACTCCCGGTGTATCTACGGTCACACACCCTAGCCCCCCCCCCCCCCACTCCCACCCCCTTCCCTATCCTCGACCCAGTCAGATAGCTTGTACACAGTTTTGTTCAGTTTGTAACTTGACTGAGTTAAAGTGAAATACAACCAATTTGTGTTACAAAACCTTGGTAGAAGCTGATAGCAGGGTATCAGAGTCTGTATGCGTGAAAAATATGCGTAATTTTGAAGGCGTATAAGCAGTCGTGATAGGTTTCATGCTGCCTGGATGGCAGCCGAGAACGACACGTGCAATATAACATTAAGACATTAAGCAAAGATATTTACCAGTTGTCGTCAAAGCAATATATCTGGTACAAATACATATTATGTGTATTTACGGAAGATTGTATTTTACTTAAGGGGAACACAGGAAAGATACAGATCTCAAACATCAAGATTTATTTTCACCAAAATATACTTAAAATACTTGGTAGCAAAATCGACAAAAGGTAAGGCAGGTTTGGTGTTTAACGATTTCATGAATCCTATAATGGCAGCCGAGTACGTCATGTACAGCATGAGCCAAAAATATGAAATAACATGACAGCAATTATGTTCAGTTAACATGGATGTCTTTTGTTTTTACAAAACCAGGATTGAATTTTACCAGGATATACTTAGAAGACTGGTTGACATATTTGAATAAAGGACAAGGGGAAAGAGAACAAATTCGCGTGGTTTAGCACAAGCAGTACGTGTTAGAAGCTCAACCCTGAAACAGATTCCAGCTCGTGGCGCCTTTCTCTTTCCAGTGAAGTAACACATTTGGACCTACCACCGATATTTTTGTGGACACATGCTTCTCTTTCCGGAGGTTGTACGCAGCTTTTGCGAGGACACTCCTTCTAGCTTTCAAGGCTGGGTGTGATGATGTACAGGAAACGAAGATGATGTACAGGAAAAATGTACAGGAAAAATGATGTACAGGGAAACGAAAGAAAGTTTTCTTGAAATCTAGTGACTTTGATCCATTAGATTTTAAACTCATCTTAGCCAAAGGTTCAAGACAGCAGAAAAGGTTCAAGCTAATATTGCAAATAGCCATCATTTATCTTCTACCGTCCGGTCGTCGGTCATGCATACATTTCAAAAACCATTTCCAGGTTCTCTTTAAAAACCCATGTATGACAGATTTTCAACAAACTAGGCAAGTAGCATCCCAAGGATGATAGACTTTCAAGGTGTTTAAATAAACACCATGCCCAAAAGGTCCCAGAACCCCGAAATTAAGGAATCTATTAAGAAAAAAAATCTCCCCCACACACACACACACACACACACACACACACACACGCATACACACACATACACACACACACACACATACACACACACACACACAACACACAGTAGAACCAGGAGTAACAGAGCTAGGTATAATGTACAAAGGTGAATATCTTGGAGATTGCATATAGATTTAAGTTTACTTCGCCGTTTAACTTGTTTTCGAAATATACACATTATAATATATATACATATATATATATATATATATATATATATATATATATATATGAATACATATATATATATATATATATATATATATGTGATACTTGTAATCCGCGTGTTGGTACCAGTACAGAAAAGATGACGAATTAGGGTGGTAATGCATTTCAGTCCAACAGTGCTATTTAGTCAGACCAAATTTTGGACGAAAACATTCATCTTTCTTCACAATTGTCATTGTCGATCCTGAGGAAGACGAATGTATCCGTCGAAAATTTGGTCTTAATAGATAGCACTGTTAAACTGAAATGCATTACCACCATACTTCGTCATCATTTATACATACTTATGAAGAGTTTGTTTGCAAAAACCGATAAGTCCATATTTGCCAAATGGAGATATTTGCGATTAAATGTCAAGAAAAATAAAGAGAATAATAAAGAACAAATTTGTGCTTCTTTTGACCATAACTTCAAAAATATAACTTAATAATTAGTGACCAATATATCATTTAAAAGGTATTATTTTGTACATTATGATAAAAATCGTACTTCAAAATCTTCAAAAATGGACTTATCGGTTTTTGCAAACAAACTCTTCATATATATATATATATATATATATATATATATATATATTATATAAAAATTTATATATATATATATTACTGGTACCATCTACCCCCCCAGGCACAGGATGCCAAAGGCACCTAAGCTAAAATATTATCTAGGTGCGGACGCCTTGGGCTGGGACCAATTATTGGGGGCCACTTTTGATTTTTGATCCTCTTTTTGAAAACATATGGCCAAATTTTCAACAAACTTAGCACTGTAGGTGCATTATCGCTAGTGTCATGAATATATGAACATCATGCCTCCCTGGGCCATGGAGGTCCCTAAAGGCTTCTAGATATGGCCCTAGAGGTTCCCAAAGTCTTCCAATTTCCTCTCTCCCAAGTAATAGTCTGTAAGAATGCATGGAAGGTGAACTTGAGATACTCGAGTGAGGGCTGGACCCCTGGGTCTTTAATTCAGAAAGTGAGTGAGTGACATTGTATCCTGATATGACAAGAACATTCTCAAAACAAATGTCCAAACTCATGAAACTTCTGTAGAGTAGCCTATGGATATAAGCAACTCTTAATTTTGAATAGATTTATGTATAAATATATGCAAATTTTTAGTGAAATATAGGTAATTATTCCTGAGTGGAACGTATTCTACAACAGTGATTTCAGCAGTAAAATTAAGACCATGGACACTACCACTGCACGGGTACCTCTTACAGATAGAGACATAAGCCTGTGAGGCATTATGGTGGCCATTTTGCATTTATTGAATGCAAATATATACAAAAAATGTCTAAAGGGAAGCTTATATCATAATTGTATTCCCTGACCTACAAAACATAGGTTTAGACACCAGATATATGTGACCCGCTACAACAAAAGGTCCTAAGTCGCGCACGGTCGAAGCCGTGAAAATCGAGTTTGAAGTCAGAGCATCATAATTTGTCAAAACTTACGATTTTCTGATTTTGACATATCATTTGAGTCTGACATGTCTTCTATCATCTGTCGAAATCTTTAAGCAAAATGATGAAAGGAAAGACCAAAAAATAGCGTTTTTCTGGGCCATGTTTTGGCGTTTCAACGAAGCAGAAACCGGTTCGAAAATTTGGATTGAGCGCCACAGATAGGCTCCGCCCATAACAACGACCGGAGTGATCTCATTGGTCAGTTGGCTGCTTGCCGCTAACCGAAGCGTGAAGCTCGCACACTGCCAAGTCGACTGGTGCGTGCGGGCGGGGTGCGCTATGCCCAACCGCTTCTCCTGGCATCCTGGTCACTGATTGGTCGGTGAGGAGACCGCCGACGCTGTGCTTGAATGAGCATTTCGGGGGTTGCTAGGGTTTACCTTCTATTGTCCGGAGGTGAAAATTGACTAGCGTGTCCCTTGATCGCGATTGCGTCGCAAGGAAAACTTTTAGGGCGCTTTTCTCGAAACAGTGATTTCCCATACGTCTCGACATGCTCTCTTTTAAACATCAATATCTCCGCAGCCGATTATTTTTATAATTATTGTTATATATCAATTTAAAGCAGAAAGATTAGGGAATTTTGTCATGCAATTTTCGAATAATCGACCTCACCCGACTTTAGGATCATTTTGTTGTAGCGGGTCATATATTTTCTGCGGGTTTTATGTCCAGATATATAGCGACCTATTCCCGAGAGTACTACATTAATGGTATACGAAGATACGGGCTTGCACAGGCAATATGGCGGCCATTTTGCATGTAATCATTTAATGCAAATATATATATGCAAAAACTATATAAAGGGATGCTTGAAAGTTGCTACAGATAACATAATTGTATTCCTTGACCTAAAAAACATAGGTTTAGACACCGGAATTTACTTTCTGTGGGTTACGTATCCCGAGATATAGGCATAAAGAGGTTGTATGGCGGCCATTTTGAATTTATGCAAATTAGACACTGATCCACCACTCGAATTTTAGGGAACTTTTAATATGTTATATTAATAGCTCTTCCGGGTCAAATGCAAGTGGAATCGTTTTTAGTTGTGGGTTAACCCACTTTTTGTCGTATTTTGACTGGACTATTTCTCCGTTATAGGCATGGGAGTAAATCCCGGGGGGGGGGGGGGGGGAATGGGGGGATGAATCCCCCTGAAATGGAGGAGGGGGGGGGGATGGCCTGTACAATCATTCCCCCCCCCCCCCCCCCATGAAATTTGAGGAAAAATAATGGAAGAAGCAAAGATGTGATTGTATCAATTTTGTCATATTGCATGACGTTCGTACGCCCGTCTCCGGACAGGTAACAGAGCTGAACAGTATTCTATCTTGAAGGATAATGTATAAATAATTTTCTGACGCGCTCGCTCGCTTCGCTCGTTCGCGTAGAAAGTAATATCGACATAAGGTATGGCCCAGAAGTTGACAACGTCAAATAGTATATAGGCCTACATGTAAACATGTAAATCAAAAATTTCACCAAAAGTGTGCACCAGATCGCTTAATTTCAGGTCTGAAAATGCAAAATATTCCTCGTCCCCCACCCATCCCACATCTTCCCCCCACTCGGTCGCTCCGCTTCCTCGCACAGATATTCCAACTCCAAGTCCCTCCCCCACCCACCATCATTAACCCTATAAAGTCCAAGCTGGGGGGCACACATTATGTTTCATCGTCATATTTGGCACATGGGTAGAGCAACTCATACTCTACATGCATATAGGAAATAAGCTCAAAACATGATTTTCTGAATAATTTCTTTATCCCCAGTATGTCTGATCATAGACCAATATTTTTCATATTTGCCACAAATGATGTGCAAGTCAAAGTTAATTATGTGTTATTGTTGAAATTTCTCAAGGTCACCACATGGGGGCGCTATTCATAACAAAATAAAGAAATACATTATGAGACCTCTGATGTACTGTTTGGGATAGGTACATGCATAGTTATCCATATTTCATATTCCCATAATATTGGAAATTAAAGTTTGCAAATTGATAATGTGATAAAAAATATAATATTAGAGATGTAACTTGGGTGAAGTTATCAAAATGACACAAAATAGAACGGCATCTTTGGAAAATAATGGTATTTTCAAATATTTCTATTATTTGAGTAAATGAATATAAGAACGACCCAAGTCCAATTTTTGGCCAAATTCAGTTTGACATGGGAAATTGCAGCTTACGCATGGACTCATCTTGTGTATAAATAATAAATCCTAATTACCCCCGGAAGTGCCTGAAATAAATGAGTCAAATCTTATATGAATGTAAGAATGAAGGACTTGGGTCATTCTTACATTCATATTATAGCGCCCTCTCTCGTCCTTCTCTCATCTCTATAGCAAAATATCATGTTTATGAATCAAAGAACGACCCAAGTCTATCACACAAAATGGCCTCTCCACAATTAATGTTAATGTTAATTGTCATAATAATATATGTTCTAATTTGTATATACAATGTTGCCTTCCCATCACAGTTGAATAGAATATCATTGGACAAACAAAAAAGATATGAAGTTTTTTTTAGTTTACTCGAAATGGTCTTCCATGGACTTGGGTCGTTCTTATATTCATATACTCATTTATCAATTTCCAAAGCGAAAAAAAAAAAAATATAGCTATGCGGACGGCACTTTTTGGACTGTAGAATATCAAAATTTTCAAGCATTTAACATTCTCCTGATGTTGTTGCCAGTAATTGCCAGCAGTTGCGCCCGGTGCATCCCCCCCCCCCTTAATTTCCAAAGCGAACAAGTATATAGCTACAAACGACAGTTTTTGGACTGGAAAATGTCAAAATTTTCAAGCTCGCTCGCATTTAATCGTTATGCCATTCTCCTGATGTTGCTGCCAGTAATTGCCAGCAGTTGCGCCCGGTGCGTCCCCCCCCCCCTTCATTTCCAAAGCGAAAAAGTATAGCTACAAACGGCAGTTTTGGGATTGTTAAATGTCAACATTTTCAAGCTCGCTCGCTTCGCTCGCTCGCATTTAATCGTTTGGCCATATCTACTGATGTTGCTGCCGGTACATGTAATTGCCAGCAGTTGTCGCCAGGCGAATATTTTTTTTTTCGTACATGGAAACGCTACAGGACATGAATTATTCATAAGTTTAGCTGAAATTTTGAAGCGCGCAAGCGCATGGATTTCGCCAACTTGTACACGATGAACGGACTCGACTCGAACAGCCCAACTCTCTGTGTACACCTGGAGCTACCTATTACAGTACTCTCCGCATAATCGGGTAGGCTCGAGCAGAGCGTTTCTTACTCGAGTAAGCGGAGTACCCGATTAACAGAAGAACACGTCTCATTCACCATCGACACACACAATGTGTATGTACATGGATTGTATACTGCACCAAACACCTACACTGTATGCTTAACATGCGTCCTTTGCACGGCATATTATACATATCTTACACTTGCTCAATCACGTGCAATAATTTACACTCTTTTTATGGACAAATGATTAGGGCCTATGTCTTCAGAAAACTTTGTCGTTTGACTATAGACGCCCCCGAATGGTCGGTCTTTTTTTTTGCAAATTAAGCAGAGAATGCGATTAGCTGTGGAAAATGTGACATGCATGATTTCTTAAAGTGTTATACGATAAAATGTGGGTAGAAATTAGATTGGAAAAAATACCCATTTATGCGGAGGGGCAACCCGATTATCAGGTAATTTTAATGTGCATTGGAACTGACTCTGACATTACTACCCAATTAAACGGAGTACCCGTTTAAGCGATACCCGATTACGCGGAGAGTACTGTACTAGTAGTAGTAGTAGTACCTGTGTATGTGTATGTGTGTGTGTGTGTGTGTGTGTGTGTGTTGTGCATGTACATACGTTAGAGCGTAAACATGTCACTGCACTCACGTGGTTCGTCAGATCAATGAACAACATGCAGGAAAATAACTGTCGCTCGCGCTTGCGATAGCTCTACAACACACATCACATTGCACACACATATCACCTTGTACGTCTGCACAATCACGCCGACATATCACCTACTTCTAATTAACTAATCAGTTTGAAAACACAGAACTAGACTGCTGAAGTTCGGTCTACTATTATTACATGTTTACATGTGGATTTGTAGTGATCTTATCGTTGTAATTCGAAAGTGCACTCGAGATGCTCGTCGCTATCGTTGTAATGCGAAAGTGCACTCGAGATGCTCGAGTCACCATGTTCACTGGCCGCACTGAGAAGTCGATTGTGAATACACGTCCGCTTCATAAAACATAGCCAAGCTGTAGTGGTACGGAGTAGGCCTACTGTGGTAGCGGTGTATACGAATGCATGTACTATAGTACCGGCACCCGTTCCACACACACAAAAAAAAAAGAAAAAAGGTCGTGTTAAAGATTTTGAAAGAGCTCTTGTTTGGCCATTTGTGCATGTACGAATGGTGGTAATGTGGCATCAATTCCACAAGCCTATGGCTGTAGAAGTTGTGACTTGTAAAGTTGTACATTTCACGTGAACTACGCATGTACCTGCAGACCTATCCACGCTGGCTGCCCTGGCTGACAATCACGATGCTCTCGGCTAGCTGCCCGCATATTTTCAGCGGGGTTACGTAGGGCGCTCATGATCTGCGAATCGAATGTAAACTGAATAACGAACACGTACGTACGCACGCAGTGATCACACGTGATCATAATCTTATATGTAAATAACGTACAGTATGCGAGTCCGTTCATCCTGTACAAATAAATTGGCTAAGCCATAGAAATTTGTAAGCCCGCGCTTAAGCACTTCAAAATTTCAGCTAAACTTATGAATAATTTATGTCCTGTAGCGTTTCCATTAGGCCATGGGGTGAAGCTGAAAAAGAGGCTTAGAAAATGGGTTTCGTTCCAGCAACACTGGCACTACTTTCTGAATGCATAAATGTGATGTTTTGTACATCCTAAATATACTGTAAAAAGTTCTCCTCGAAATATCCTGCAGTTTTTGCGAAAATCCATATTTTATAAAACTGCGACCAGCAGCCCAATACACATATCGTAATGGGGCTGCGGATTGTAGCAATTAGGATTATGACAGGGTAGTATCGCGAACAAATGTCAACCTTAAATCGAACAAAAATTCTTCAATTTGAAAACTTACAAGTAAGGTTGAAGTATTGAAAACAGGGTTCGTGCAAGGTTTGGTTCTACAAATAGTCATTTTCTGTTCGAATTGATTGACTTAATATGACTAGGTCGAGAGGAATCTGGAAGAGCTACGCTGAATTGACGGTCAGCGCAGGCGCACACATCACTGCGCACAAATTTCGGATCCATTGACTGGATATTAGATGTCTGTGTGTGCATGCGCTGGCCGTCAATTCAGTGTAGCTCTCCCAGTTTCCTCTCGACCGAGTCACATTTAGTCATCAATTTGAACAGAAAGGAACTATTTGCAGAAGCAAACCTTGCACGAACTCTGTTATCAATACTTCAAATTTATTAATAAGTCTTCAAATTGAAGATTTTTACCCGATTTCAAGTTGATATTTGTCCGCGATAAAACATTCGTCACAATCCTGTATGCTACAGTTCACAGCCCCATGACGCTATGCGTATGGGGCTGCTGGCCGCAGTTATGCGTATGGGGCTGCTAGGCGCAGTATAGTTCCCATAGTGTTTCTAAGCTGAAATACATATACACATTTGTAAAGCACTGCTTTCAGCCATATACCTAGAAAAAAAAAGTGAAGTTTTTTTTTAATAGTTGCATTATATCTCATGTTTCAGCTTTTCCTGATGCTGGCTATGCAAAGGAGGACAAGAGCAAAGTGGTTCGAGACCATAATTATGAGAGAGAGCACTGACTGACCGTCAGAGGTCAAGGCAAATGCCTTATACATGTATTCTGTTCAAAGACATGTTATTAATCAAATGACTAATCATTCAAGGCAAAAAAAGAAGAAAAAAATTCAGTGCGTTTGTTTGTGTGTGTGTCCGCGTGCATGTGGGAGAATCTTATTGTACACACACACACACACACCCTCACATGCACACACACATACGCACACACATATAGTTATGAAGATTCAATATACCCAAGTGTATTAAAATATTATTCTACATGCCTTGGCCATTTATCACATCAGCATCATAAAAAAAGATTATCATAAACATGAACACACACAATGATATAATACATGTATTGATCAGTGCATTACACATACACAGGTGCATAAAAACGCTGACATATTATATACACTCGCACGCACACATACAAACTCATTTACACACATGAGACATTACTATTAAACAGATCATAGTGTTTATCAGTAAACATGTTTTTCTTTTCTTCTTCTTCTTCTTCTTCTTAAGAACCTTTAATATACTTAGATCACATAGCAATCACGTTGTTCATGAAATATTACCGGTATACATTACTTTAGCACTAGACAATTTAAACTTCATAAAATTTCCTGAAGTTTTCATTACTATCATTAGGTTACAACAAGGTGGGACACTACCTCCTTTCATGTAAGATAGCTCAAAATGATAATCAGTCAAATTTTCTAGTTTTAACAAAATTTCCTGGAACATTCCATGGTCCAAATATCCTTGAAAGGGTGTAAAAGTTTTGAAAAATGCCAATATATAAAATAAAGGCAAAATTACAGTTTACCCATTCATGAGTGAAAACTGTTGGATTCTGTATTGGAGGCAATGTGTACCTGAAAATCTTGGAGAGAATAAAACAGGTTTGGCATTAAAATTATGATAACATTGCAATTAACTTCCAATATCAGAGGATCTGTGCAAGCCTGACTCAACTTATGCACAATTTTCATTTGGCTGGTGTGTATTAGTTTTAGCAAACTGATTTTGTACTCACACCTACATTGTACTGACCTTTCTACATGAACATTCTGTTTCAGTATTAATAATAGTTACATTTTTTTTCCCCCAGAGTGGGAAAAACAAATTTTAATCATAGTCATTCAGTTTTATGAAAACAACAAACCCACACTTAGGAAAACATCTTTGTTCTTAGAATAATTCAACCCTAATCAAATCATAATAGTGGACAGAAATGTTTGCTAAAGGGCAAACAATTTAACAATCACATACTGAGGCAAGGAGTCAAAACATGTTGCATAAACATTGGCATTCAAAATACAGGAAGCAATCTGTATTACAAAGACATTTTATCATGCACAACTTTAGTAAGATGTCATTTCTTGAATATCAATCACATTGACCAAAGCATTGGTGCATATACAGTACATTCTGTTGGTTCTGAACTTTGCACTGAAGTTCTTTGTGTATGTGTGTGAATGTTTCAGTGGTGTATATATATTGCTCCATTTTATCAAGGACAACTTATAGTAACATGACAATGTTTTCATGCTTCAATATCAATCATATTAACCTATTTCCCTTGGCAAGTAATGAGCAGGTTGACTCTGTTGCAAATGATGCATTTTACAGGCAACACAGCAGAACCTGAAGAGCTTCCAGAAGAAAATCTTGATCTTGATGTGAGCGTCTTAGGGGAGGAAACAGATGCTCCTGCTGACGGACCAGGCTCCTCCTTCAGCTTTCGTTTCCTAGCGAGATTCAGGCGTTTGCTATCTATAAACCTCTTGTAGCACGTTTCATGGAATCCTATTTAATACAATGGAGAAATGAACAGCAATGATTAGCCGTTGGATTTTGTTAGGGGGAAAAAAGGCTAAACGCTAGAGGGAGGGTTTGAACATTACACTCAATATATCATTAAATGTACGGTAGACTATTGACTGCCAATATTTGAATCTTGTAATTACCAATAGGCCCTAGTACTATGCCAGGTAATCATTAACACCTCATGATCATTGTCATCATCAACTACTTCAACTTGTACTTGCAGTGCAATTACTGATTTTAAATTACATCTACAGCTTTCAGCACCTGATCACATGCAATATCAATTATCATAATTATGAATACAACTGCCTTATCATCATTAATACTAGTAATCCTTGGCCTTTCACTATCACCACCACCCACTGCTTTATAGTTTGGCACAACATAATGGTAATCATATGTTTTAGGGAGTTTAATTGTTGAAATTATGTTATTGTCATTGTTGGTTTTTTAGATCTATTTACATCAAATATAAATAAGTTAATTTAATGAGATGCTAAATGTGTTTTGAGGGGGGATTCGCCAATTTCGGGGTGAGAGAAACAGGTTGGATTTTTAATATCAATACTCAGCTCCGTGGCCATGATTATGAAAATATAAATTTACATGCAGTGTAGACCTTTTTCAATCCAGTCCTGTATGTCAAGACTTAGTTTTACAAAAGAATACCCGTAGGTCTACTGTATCACCAATCAGCTACATCAACCTAACCTGGGCTGTACATAGAACAACATGTAAAATTACATCTAGGCTACATTATAACGGCGCTATATGCCATGCCAAGGTGAAATTCAAGATAATTTATCTAAAATGTAACAGACACGCTAACGGCTAAGCTACTGCATTAGCGCCCATTATAACATACACAAGCAACGTTCATAACATGCATAGCTAACGTTGTAACCCAGTCATCATGGTCATTAACATTATGAGAGAGACTGCACTGCAGTGTCGACTGCTACGACTGTACGCACGTAAACTAACCTGTAAATTTCCTACTACGTAGGTTGCAGTCAGTCGAGTCCCCCTGAGCAGCTGAATCACTTCGTTCTGGTCTGCGATTTCACGGTCTCCCCCACTCAATTTGATCCACTCTTTGGCACACAAAATAGGTTTCGTCTATCTTAGGTTTGTCATAGCCGTGAAATTTTCAAACTTCATCGATGTTACATGCATAATAACGCATCTTAAAAGTTTCGGCTGAGCAGACGACGTAGACGCGTCGACAGGCCACAGAACTCTTACACATAGAAGAATCACACCCATTCACAGCCCGCTGAGCTCGGTGTCGCCACTGCGCACCCCGGATATGACGCATCAGTGCACACGCCGCCATGTTGCTTAGCAAAACCTCCGCAGCTCCTCGCGAGTACGGTACGGTCAACTCACTGATCGGACAGTATGGCAGCCCCTAGCCCTTGATATTTACTTGAACTTGTAAACTGTCAAACTCGTACTTCCCCAATCCAGCGTTGACCTCAGCTTCATGTACTCATTTATGTTTTTTATTTCACACTCTTCCCTGAAAGTAGTCTGTATTGAAAGAGTTGTTTATTTTCCCCTTTCGGATAGATCTATTTGACTTCGGAGACGGTGATCTGCTTTGGTATAAAATTCAAGCTGCTTGTTCTGCCCTTTTTCCCATCCCCTCCCAATCCCATGTCTTGCTCTATGTTGTTTCCCCCCAATGATATGGTAAGAAAGTGTGTGTTTATGCTATTATTTATTTTCTCCCATAAACAAGTCAAATTAAATTTTCCAGTCAGTCCCGTTAAAAAAAAAAAATCAAAAAAATAAATAAATAAATGATTTGTGGATACGTGCAATACATCTTCCCAATCTGACATAAAAGATTATACTCAGCATATTACATATTTGGATGACAACACTATGTGATTACCTATATTCTTGTTACACGTACATTGTATTATCATTTTTATCATTAGTAGTAGTACTGTACTGTACATGTATATGTAGTCAACATGAATGCACAACACACAGGAAGCAATATAGGCATACATGTGTATCTGTATGAAATAAACCAGAAACCAAGTCTTGCGACCAACACCAATTTATTTCAGCACACAAATTTTCGAGTAATTCGCAAGAACACTTGAGAAAGAGCAAAATTTGTGTGCCAAAACAAATTGTTGGGGATGAGCATGGACTAGTTTTTTGTTTTTTTGTTTTTTTTTGGTCATGATAGTGATATCATATTATTGCACCGACAAGTGGACTACTTATACTGTGTGTGTATTTATAAATCAAAATATGAAAGTTCTGCGTTGGTGTGTAGTAAATAGATATCAAGAGTAAAATCAGTCGTATAAACACCACAGGAGCCAAAAAATTGGACTGATGTTTTCGGTCAAAGACCTTTATCAAAGACTTTGATAAAGGTCTTTGACCAAAATGTCATTCCAATTTTTTTGGCTCCTGCGGTGTTTATACAACTGATTTTACTCTTAATATACATGTATATTATATATATATATATATATATATATATATACATATATATATGTATAGTAAACAAACTCTTTGCATTTATGATAAAGCAAAAACAAAACTGGAACAAAGTTCATACTTTATTCACCATGTTTATCTCTGCACAAAAATTTTTGAGCGATTCGCTCTTTCTCAAGTGTTGATACATTGTACTTTCTACAGAAAGAGTGAATCGTTTGAAAATTTGTGGAGAAATAAACTGCTGATGAATACAGCATGAACTTTTTTTCAGTTTTGTTTTTGTTTTTGATCATCATGTTAACATGTGGACTACCTACTCAATATATATATATATACATGTATATATATATATATATATATATATATATATATGTTAATATACTGTTTAGTTTATATATGTATATATATATATATATATATATATATATATATATATATATATATATACATAATGTATATGTATGGAGCACATGTACATATATATATAGGCCTATATATACATGTATAATGAATGCAATGTATATTCACATGCACACACACACAGACACACACACAACCATGAACTCCTTTTAAGATTTTTTTCCCCATATAAAACAGAAAGCAAAGATAAACAGTTAGTTTTACTGATTTTTTTTAATGTATTTTACAATTATCAAGGTCAATGTTGATTGCTGAGAATCAACCACAGAACAGTGACATACAACAAGTGTACTACTAATTTGCCAGAAGTACCATTATTATACATAACACACTGTACGATGACTATAATCACAGGCAATACATGCCTTGGAAGCATGCCAATAATAAGCCAGTTCGGGGTTCCGCTGTGAGCATGAGCAGAAAAAGGTAATAGCTCTGTACCGGCAGAGCATGTTCGATGTTGGTGTTTTTAATCACTAAGATAAGCATCTGTGATGTAATGATTAAGTGATCATTATGAGTGGTGCTTGCCAGCACATCCACCTGACAGCAAAAGTGGTACAGTGTACTAGTAGTTGACAGTATCAATAGAAAAAGATTGTTAATACGATGCAAAATAATGAAATGGATGATTTCCAAAGTGCTAATTAATGGATCATCCTGGTCACCTGGTCTATGTCAGTTCATTCTCTGTTTGAACACGACTGATGAATTCCATAATTTTTACGACGGGTAAGCTGAAATACCTTCTCTCGTTTGAAAACTCATGGAGTGCCTAATCAACTGAGAAAGAAGAATGGTCATTTGTACCAATGTGCCAGTGAGCTAACCCTGAACTGGCTATACACATAATGTAGGTGAGACAACCAGTATCGCAAATTTCTGACAACTATTATAATCATGAAAATCAACATAAAATCCATGAACAATGGACATTGTCCAGCAAGAACATCAAAGGCATTCTTGGCAACAATATCAAAGGCAGTACATCCATATAGATTTTCACTTGCTCTTGTTAGCTTCAAGGGTGATTCAAAATGAAATCCTTGTGAAGGCCTATGAAAACATGCTACCTCATGGTATGAGAAAATAATGTGGTAACAATATGTAGGCAAGAAAAATATCACAAATATGACAACTATTACATATCACCAATTCAAATGCATGTACCATGTATACGGTAACGAACTAAGATGCAATACATGGCAACAACCCAAAGTCCATGAATAATGGACACTGGCTGCAGCCTTGTTGTCTGGCCTGAGTAATCGAAGTGTTTTCTTTGAAGTGGTGGGAACACTAGGTGGAGTAGGGCTTTGGAGTCCAGTGGTCTCTTCTCATGTTCAGTCCATCTTTGGTGAAGAGCAACATCACTTTTTGGAAATCTAGGATTTTTTAACACGGAGAGAACATGTGTACACGTGAAAATTACTACCAACCATATCAGAATTGCAAGACCTCTTAAACATGTGCAACTACAATATTAAAACTTGATACGCAAGATGATTGCATGTGAATGCTCCTGATAAGATTAAAAACATGCAAGTTTTCTATAGAATTATGTACCAGTACCCATAAGGTACAGTGTACTACTGTTTAGCTAAAACTATTAAACAGCCAAGAATAAGTTGGTACATGATGAAATAGTACTAACCCCTAGAATAGGAGTCTTAGGATTAAAGATGAATTTAGCTTTACATATCGGCACCCTTGCACATGCCAAGGATAAGGTTCAACTGAGCACAAAAGCAGATAGTTTCTACATCGCACATGTACAGCTGTAGCAGGTGAATTCTGGATGGTGCAGCTATTACTGCAGCGTGGTGTGTGTAGCTGAATCATACAAACTGCACAGTATTGATAACATGCACGCGCACCCAGAGAGACCACCTCCCTGGTTGTACAATATATTAATCATAATAAATTATCATTAGGTGCCTACCCCTAACTTTGTTGTATTCGGAAGAGACTCACAACCTTGGTGGGGTGGGATCTGGCCAATTCAGAGGTAAAGTTTAACAAAATTTTAGCCCATATCCTTAACATATTTTAGTCTATAAAACAAATCTACATGTATGGTTGAGGGGTCTAGATATCGCGCACGAAAATTTGAAATGCTCTTATAATAGAAGTTATTCATAATCGTAACTGAATTTCTCAATGAATATCACGAAATGCAGAAAAATCACCTCCCAGAATCTCCTGATGATACGATGACGGAGTAGTGCGCTGTCGCCGTTTGTATGTCGGACTTTTTTTATGCGTTCAATTTCTCGGGGTATGTAAAGATCGCGCAGCTGCCCTCTGTAGTTTCATGCGTGAAAGTGTCTGCCCCTCTGCGGCTGTAACGTGCTCCGGCTTTCGTAGGATATTTTTTCACTTGATATAAATTTGTCCCTGTTATTAAAGCAACAGCAGTTTTACCTAACTTGTGTATATTATTGTTATTATTATTATTATATGTGTTATTATTATTATTGTTATTATTATTATTATTGTTATCATTATTACTATTATCACCACCATCATCATCGATCATCATAATCATCATCATCATTATCATTTTCACTATTATTATTATCACTTCCACCACCATCATCATTTTATCATTCTTATTATCATTATTTTTATCATTGAAATTTTCATAATCGTTAATGATTTTCATTTATAAAGTTTTCTTACAATATTTCTAATCATTTTAACCAATATATACACGTAATATAAAATGGAAAAAAGTAAAATATGAACATATACTTTGTGTGTGTGTGTGTGTGTGTGTGCTTACCCATTCGTCACCCTCTCATTTCGTCACCCATTTGTCACACTCTCATCTAATTTGTTTTCTTCAGTATCATTATGGTCCTCCCCTGTCACAAATATATCACAAGTTAGCGCAAGAAATCACAAGCAAATTCAAATTGAAATCACACTTCAACTTCGATAGACTGAAATATTTATTCCTTTGTAATATTATAATCGTTGTGTTAAAATTTGACTTAAAACAACATTTATTAACAGTATTTCAGCCTAGCTGGCAGCATACATTGTTCTTGTGTATGATGACGTCACGTGGTAAACGATCGATCGAACAAATTACGAATTCTATCGACTACGAACGAGACAAGCGAGACGACACGTCTAGGCTACAACATCCTTAGAACAGATTTTAAGGGAAGGTAGGTTTGTACAAGGTAAAAAATTGGAAATTTAGTGGAAAATTTGTTGGAAATCAAAATTTCTTACCTGCTTCCTTCTCATGTTGAGCGGTAAGTCAGGTATGTTTATTCCATGGGCGTATCGGCAAATTTTGCGCTTAGTCCTACGCGTAATATCGCTTGCTATACGCAGTTACGCTATGCGCGATCATTAGGTCCCTGCGCGAGACCTAGTACCCTTACTATACATCTTAAATCAGATTTACGTGAGTACGTTTACATGTAATTTACAATATTGTTTGCCCTTCCACACAACGTAGACCAGGCCATACTTCAATTTTTTTAACAGAGATAAACAGACAGCATACACGCCAAACACAAAATCGAGTGTTTGGGACTACGTAATGATTGAGCTCAAGTAAGCCAGATATACGATCCGCCTGAATGTATAACATAATTTGGGGCATTAATTCACTTGTCATTCTCATCATGGCTTACCAGTGTCAAACTCACCTGTGAAAAGTCTTTCAACATCCTCCTGCCAAACGATTTGTGTAGTTTATAGCCGCACAATAAGGCATTTTAGTGCCTGGCTCAGTTCGAAATGTAAGAAAAGCACGGTCAAGGAATGGCGCTACGGCCTTCCACACAAAAAAGTGTTGCTAAGCAAAATGGCGGACGTCACGTGACAACCAGTCGAGCGACGGCGACAGAACGGGTGGCTAATGATTCTTCTATGTGTAAGAGTTCTGTGCGACAGGCTCACAGGGGGCGGCCATTTGACTCGTAAACAATAATTCTCGATTCGGATTGGATAACATACATCACATGATCGTTCGCGAATATCGTACACGGCGAAGTGTACATATTCAGCTCCTCAGTGACAAAAAAGTTCACTGTTTCCCCCTAAATTACCAAAATACTGCAGGAGGGTTTGTGTCGAACTTTTTCCTGTAGCCTTTTTGGTTATTTGTTTACACGTAGCTGTGGAGAAATTTTAGTGCCGCAGTTGTCGGAACGAAACAAGCGAAAAAACCAGCTCACCCCATGGCCTACATGTACGAAAAAAAAAAATATTCGCGGGCCGCGGAATAGTTGCCCTATGGGAATAGCCCTGGAGGTAAGTTGTTCGGGGCTAGCCCTGGGATTGCCCTGGAGGGTAATTGCGCTAGGAAAGTTGAAGATTGCAGTGGTAATTCCCCAGGGTAGTACTAATTATCGGGTAGTAGTTGTTATATCAGGGGTACTAATGCGGGTAGTAGTTATCCCGATTGTAGTACAACCTTCGTCATTTGTCGGTGTTAGACAAAGTGTTGTCACGGAGACAGTATTTTTAGGCAAAATATATTACCAGTGCTTTGCTCACTCATTGGTCAGGTTTCTGCATTGAGATTTTGGTAAGGATAATCATTTCTAAATGAGCTGAACATATCTTGATCATCGTTGGGCAATGTGTTGCCGTTGGGTGGTATACTATAATGTCACGTTTGTTTTGTTTTGTTTTTTCTGAAAGAACATAAGTCCAATCACCAGTTTTTGCTGGATGAGCTAACACAATCAGGTCAGGGTGGGGCATCGGTAATATTCAGTGATTGTTTAAGTTGTATTTGTATTTGAATTCACTACTTTTTTGTTGTTGTTGTGATAATGTATTATTTGAAAGTGCTATCTGGGGGTAGTCATCCGCGGGATAGTTATCCAGGGGGTATTATCCGGAGGGTATTCATCCGGGTGGTAGTTATCCGGGGGTATTTATCCGGGGGTAGTTATCCAGGGGGTAGTTATCCGGGGGTAGTTATCCAGGGGTAGCTGTCCGGGAGGTAGTTATCCAAGGGGTAGTTACCCGGGGGGTAATTATCCAGGGGGGGGGGTAGATATCCAGGAGAATAGATATCCGGGAAGTAGTTATCTGGGGGGTAATTATCCTAGGGGTAGTTATCCAGGAGTAGTCATCCTGGGGATGGTTATCCGTGGGGTAGTTGTCCTAAGGGGGAATCGCCCAGAGGGGTGATTGCCCTAGGAGGGTAGTTGTCCTGAGGGTAGTTGTCCTAGGGGGTAATTGCCCTGGAGGGTAATTGTCCTCGGGGGTAGTTGTCCGGCGGGTAATTGCCCTAGGGGGGAATTGTCCTGGGGGGTAATAATCCCAGTGGTAGTTATCCGGAGGGTGGTTTTCCATGGGGTAGTGTTCCTAGACCCCCCCCCTTTGATGCCGATTTCAAAAGGACTTTACTAACCCTTGTATTACCATTTTGGTATTTTTTAAAGTTTTTTTCTGTTTTTTTTTTAAACCAGCGGATGGGGGTGAGGGTGGGGGGAAAAGCTTGCCCCCCCCCCCCCACACACACACACACTTAAAAGGGATCGAATGTACCACTCTTTTGCATGAAATATAAAGTGTGAGGGAAGTGGCAGCAAAAATAGAAAGATTAAATGAGAATTTACCTGTTTGAAATTTGATCTTTATTTTACGAGTAGTTGTAGGAAGAGAATACATGAGAGACTCGCTTTGCGCTCGCGCAGTCATTTTTCGAAGCATCAAATGTGGCTGCTGGATATTTGAAAGATTATGGAGAACTTAGCCTCAAGTTCGAAAACTTTGGGAGGGAGAGGAGGGAATGTATTCTCTTCCTACAACTCCCTCGTAAAATAAAGATCAAATTTCAACAGGTAAGTTCTCATTTAATCTTTCTATTTTACTTCTGGAGTTCTCCGAAAGAGACTACATTGAGATTTTGAAGCCCAGCAGCCATATTTGTAAGAAAGATAACAGAATGACTCTATGAATTGTCATTTACCAAAAAGGGTAAATTGTTTACCTTGTCTGGTCATTTCCTTAGTAGAGCAGTTGTGAGACACTTGCTCCTATCATCGAGCAAGGTTTTGCTGTGGAACTTTCTGAAAGTTTTTTTCATTCGTCCAGCCTGCCTTCTCAAGGATAAACGAAACTGGCAAGTCTGCTCAGTGTGCAGCTGACGTCGCAGCTGCTCTTGTTGAGTGAGCCTTATATTTTGAAGTGTCGATTCCTGCCGCTGCCATAACATCTTTGATCCACCGGGAGATGGTTTTGTGACGTTACTTTCGCATGGGGTCTGCGAAAACTAATAAAGAGCCGACGCTCTTGACCTTGAATTTCCTCAGTCCTCCGCATGTAGGCCAACGGCGTAGCCAGGATTTCATCTTAGGGGGGGGGGAGGGTGTGGGAGGGGGGTGTCCCCCCTCGCACGGTAAGAACTTTTGCATTTGGATGTTGTAAATGGTGCAATTTGATGCATGTTTTTGCGCGTTTTATCGACGTGAAACAGTCCCACTTGTTTATGGTAGCAGTTTATTTTGGTGTAGATTATCATTGAACAATTTGCCTATAAAATGGTATAATTTAGATACACTTCTTGTATTCATTCTTTTCACTGAATATCATGAACGCGACTGAACCCGAGCGAGCGGAGCGAGCGAGGGGGTAGGGGAGGGTGTTGGAGGGGGTGTCCCCCCTCCCACATTAAGAACTTTTTGCATTTTGATGTTGCAAATGGTGCAATTTGATGCATATTTTTGCGCGTTTTATCGACGTGAAACAGTCCCACTTGTTTATGGTAGCAGTTTATTTTGATGTAGATTATTATTAATTCTTTTTACTAAATAATGAACGCGACTGAACCCCAGCTAGCGGAGCGAGCGTGGGGGTAGGGGAGGGCGTGGGAGGGGGGTGTCCCCCCTCCCACAGTAGAACTTTTTGCATTTTGATGTGCAAATGGTGCAATTTGATGCCATGTTTTTGCGCGTTTTATCGACGTGAAACAGTCCCACTTGTTTAAGTTAGCAGTATATTTTAGTGTAGATTATTATTGACCAATTTGCCTATAAAATGGTACAATTCAAATACACTTCTTGTATTAATTATTTTCACTGAATATCATGAACGCGACTGAACCCGAGAGAGCGGAGCGAGCGAGGGGGAGGGGAGGGTGTGGGAGGGGGGTGTCCCCCCTCCCACGGTAAGAACTTTTTGCAGTTTGATTTTGCAAATGTGCAATTTGAAGTATGTTTTTGCGCGTTTTATCGACGTGAAACAGTCCCACTTGTTGAAGGTAGCAGTATATTTTAGTGTAGATTATTATTGAACAATTTGCCTCTAAAATGGTATAATTTAGATACACTTCTTGTATTAATTCTTTTCACTGAATATCATGAACGCGACTTAACCCGAGCGAGTGGGCGAGCGAGGGGGTAGGGGAGGGTGTGGGAGGGGAGGGTCCCCCTCCCACGGTGAGAACTTTTTGCATTTTGATGTTGCAAATGGTGCAATTTGATGCATGTTTTTGCGTGTTTTAACGAGTTGAAAGAGACCCACTTGTTTAAGGGTTGCAGTATATTTTAGTGTAGATTATTATTGAACAATTTGCCTATAAAATGGTATAATTTAGATACACTTGTCTTCTTGTATTAATTCTTACACTGAATATCATGAACGCTGTCTGTTCAGCAATCAGACAGAAAAAGCATGCACACGAGGGTGTAGATAGGGGCATTATTATCCCCTCCCACACGAAGGTGATTTTGCGTTTTTAGACTGAAATTCAGCGATCTGGTGCAAATTTTTGCTGCAATACTTTTTCATCGAAGTGTTAAAATCACGGAATTTAGCTCTTATTCCGAATGTGCACCATCTGTGCGTATGTATAAAGTCTAGTGAGGTAGAACTTAGGGGAAGAGGGATTCCCCCTCCCGCTCGCGGAGCTTTTGCGTTTTTAGAATTGAAATAAAGCGATCTGGGTATAGCCACAGTCTACTTATTTGCATGGCGGGGGGGGGGGGGGGGGGCGAGCAGGGAGAAGGCGTGGGCGAGTGTTATCTCCACCCTTTCCTTCCGATGGAGCTTTTATCTTTTTAAGGTTGAAATTGAGATATCTCGTATACGCATATTTGATGGAAGCAACATTTGGGAAATCACAAAATCAAAAAACCACAAAAAACTGATGGGGGGGGGGGCTGAGGGAAGGAAAGGGTCGATTAAAAGGGGAAATTCCCCTTATAAATGAGGGAACTTCAGTTTTCGAATATAAGTCTTGCGCACTCAGAATTATTCAGAATTTTTTGTAAATCTAAAAAGTATACTTAGCTAGGGAAAGAGGCACAGGGGGGGGGGGGTTTGGGAGCAGGGAAACACCCTCCCAAGCGACTGAGAGATTTTGCATATTTTGAATTGAAATTCAACGATCTGGTGCACACTTTTGAGTGAAATTATTCTTGATGAAAGGTTGCAAAGGAGACCCGCTTCATGTGCATGCATACAGTATACACGCATTTTTTCCGCCCCCCCCCCCCCCAAAATCCCCGGTCCAAATCTGAGGGGCGGGGGGGGGGGGGGGGCGGCGACCGCCCCCATCGCCCCCCCCCCCCCCCCGGCTACGCCAGTGATGTAGGCTTTGATGTAGTTGACAACGCACAATCGACGATCTGGGGGTAGGCTCTCATGCTCAGTGTGAAGCCAGCGTTTCCCGGCCTATTTTGTTTCAGTAGCTCGCTGAAATGAAATGTAACTGATGATCCCTTGAGTATCATGTTGTCCAAATTCAGGAGCTGCAATGACTGTGCTCTCTGTGTTGAGATGAGAGCCATGAGAATGCATAGCTTTTTGGTGAGATCTCGTAGGCTCAGTGCATTTGCCGGTGACAGCTTTCTGAGATAGCAAAACACAATATTTACATCCCAAGTATCTATATAGTGAGGTCTTGGGGTTCGGAGATGGAAAACTCCCTTCATAAATCTTGATATCAAAATGTTGTTCCTAACTGTAGAGGCACCATCCTCAAGAACTAGGAATGATGCGAGCGCACTTCTTGCTGTGTTGAGTGCATTGTATCAAAAACCTCCTACATGAAAAAGCTCACTAAGAAATTCTAAAACAAACTGAACACTAGAGTGAAGATGGCTTTTCTTCTCACTCTTGCAAAAGTCTTTCCACTTCCTTGTGTACACACAATATTGCTTCTAGGGAGAGGCTCTCCAAGAAGCGGCCAAAATGTCCACAATTTCCTTTTTTAGCCTGTCCTTTCGAAGGGCTGCCGCATAACCTGCAACAGAGAAGATCAATTCGATCATACAAGGGATGTGGTTCATGCGTTACAGGTTGCATTAATAGGTTCCTACTCCTCGTAATTAGTACTGCTTCACCCTTTAACATCCTTTTTACCTTAGGAAACCATGCCTGTGTGGGCCAATTTGGCCTTACCATTATGCCTTCAGTTCTATCTGTCCTAATTTTTTGAAGACATCTTGGGATGAGACAGAATGGGGGAAAGGCATAGAATTTGAATTCTCCCCAATCCAACGTAAATGCATCTACGGCTTCTGCATTAGGATCTGGCAACCAAGTGACATATCTCTCAAGTTGGTTGTTTAGTCTGGACGCAAAGAGATCAATGTCTGGAAGCCCAAAAACTGAAACTAATTTGTTAAAGGTTTGCTTGTTAAGCATCCATTCATTTCGGTCACTGAACTTTCTAGACCTGCTGTCTGCCTCAGTATTCTCACTCCCTGGAAGGTGTGCTGCAGTAACCCAAATATTACGTTCCATACACCACCTCCAGATGTCTTTAGCTGCACTGTCACAGTCCTTGGACTTAATACCTCCCATGTTATTCAATAAGCAACTGCTGTTGTGTTGTCTGACCTAAGGAGGACATGATCATGATGTAAAGAAGAGCAAAAGGACTTCAGTCCAAACCCGGCTGCCAATATTTCCAGGTAATTGATACCATTCTTTCTAGCTCTTTTCATTTCAAGATCGTTCCATCTGCCTCTGTTTCCATGGACAGATTTGTGGCTCGCCAACCAAGCCCACTAGCGTCTGTACGCAGCTCAAGTGTAGGTCTGTTACGCTTAATAGGTGCACTCTCCTCAATGACATGATTAATCCACCATTTGAGCTCTTCTTTCCCTTCTAATGACAGCTTCATAGGTCTGTCAAAATGGCCTTTGTTAGCTTTAAGGGCGGCAATTTTGTCACGTTCTAGGCATCTGTAGAAAAGAGGGCCATGTTGGACTCTAGGGAAAGTAGCTATTATCTTCCCGATAACATGTGACACCTGCCTGATTGTGGGTCTAGTATTGTCAAGCAAGTCTGAACAGACTGTGATAATGTCCTGCATTTTCTCTTCTGGCAGGGAGATAGTCATATCACCCGTGTGCAGCTTAAACCCTAGAAATGTGAGCTCTTTTGGGGGTTCTAGCATAGATTTCTCCTCGTGACTACGAAACCTAGTTCAGACAGGAGATTTGTGGCTGCACGTACAGCCTTCTTTGCTTGTTCTATTGACTCTCCGATAATAAGAGTATCATCAAGGTAGCCTAGTACTATGTGCTCCATTTCTTTTAGTGTAGTGAAAACAGGTTTCATGAGCTTGGTGAAAAGTCTGGGCGCTGTGCTGAGCCCATTTGGTAGGACTTTGAGTCTGTAAAATTTCCCTTTCCATGGAAATTTCAAGAATTTTTTGTATTCAGTGTCAATTGGGATGGAGTAGTAAGCATCTCGGAGGTCGACTGAGGCTAGGAAATCTCCTGGGGAGATTAAAAGGGCAGCTGTATGAATGTTATCCATTTTGAAGTGTTGTTCAAATCTGACATATTATCAAGTATTAGTCGGACACCCCCATTTTCTTGGGTTACGTGAAAATGTTGGAGAGAATTCTCCCTCTTCATGACCACATCCCTAACAAAAAAAGTCCTGTGGTACTCCCTGTGGTACTTGTCGGTACCACACAATGTACCACACACTTGTATGTTACCACAGGAACTGTGTGGTACTGTACCACAGGCTTGTAGGGTACTCCCTGTAGTACTTGTCAGTACCACACAATGTACCACATAAATAAATGTTACCACAGGAACTGTGTGGTACTGTTTGTGACCCTGCACCTCAAAACAAACAAAAAGTCGCTAGAGATGAATTTTTAGTGAAGACCATATTCTGAAAGAGCAGACTTTAAGCTTTAAAATGATGTATAACTCAAATCAAATGGACTCTTCTAACCTATCTGAATATTGGAAAGAAAGCACAAACTCAGGAAAAGTGTGAAATGAGAAAAGAGGCTCTGAAGTACAGTGTCTATTCAAGCGCTTAATCTTTACCAAACCATGTTGGCTGTGCGATGAATGGGACAAAAAACAGGAAGTAAACCACCAGAGTAACAACAATGAAGGGATTGTCAGATTAAACTGAAATTAAGCATGCCTCATTAACACATTTTGTCCATAATTAATGCCAACTTTCAAAGCAGTAGTATCATCCTTTCAATAGTTATTAGAGTTGAAAATGAAGAGTGTGGACAAGGTTTTTCATAAATGAAAAAGGGATTCTAAAGACACACCTAATCACACTATTCTAAAAAAAAATGTTCGAGATAAACTAGCTGCTAAAAAAAACACACTTTCCTGCCTGTTTTATGATACCAAATTTAACATACTGTAAAAGAAGACCCGCTCCTTCAGAAATATGAAAAAGTCAAGTTCGGCTAGGTTGACCCATTTCACTTACTTTCAGTCCTCACGCAAAATCAGTGTGTGCGACTTTATGTTCGTTTTGAGGTGCACGGTCATGTTTTACAGGCTCATGTGGTACTCCCCGTGGTACTGGTTGGTACCACACAATGTACCACACAAATATATGTTAACACAGGAACTGTGTGGTACTGTGTCACAGGCTCGTGTGGTACTCTGGGGTGTACCACAGGGCAGTACCACAGGACATTACCACAGGAAAGTTCCACAGAACAGTACCACAAGACAGTATACACACAAATTGTCCTGTGGTATTTTGGACGTATACCACACAACAGTACCACAAGACAGTACCACATGAATTGTCCTGTGGTATTTTGGGACGTACCACAGGAGAGTACAACAGGAAAGTACCACAGGATAGTACCACAGGACAGAACCACACGACTTGTTCTGTGGTATTTTAGGACGTACCACAGGACAGCACCACAGGAAAGTACCACAGGATAGTACCACAAGACAGTACCACAGGAATTGTCCTGTGGTATTTTGGGACGTACAACAGGACAGTACCACAGGAAAGTACCACAGGATAGTACCACAGGACAGTACCACACGACTTGCCCTGTGGTATTTTGGGACGTACCACAGGACAGTACAACAGGATAGTACCACAGGACAGTACCTCACGACTTGTCCTGTGGTATTTTGGGACGTTCCACAGGGCAGTACCACAGGGCAGTACCACAGACAGTACCACAGGAAAGTACCACAGGATAGTACCACAGGACAGTACCAATACCACACGACTTGTCCTGTGGTATTTTGGGACGTACCACAGGGCAGTACCACAGGACAGTCCCACAGGAAAGTACCACAGGATAGTACCACAGGACAGTACCACACGACTTGTCCTGTGGTATTTTGGGACGTACCACAGGACAGTACCACAGGGCAGTACCACAGGAAAGTACCACAGGACAGTACCACACGACTTGTCCTGTGGTTACAGGACAGTACCACAGGATATTACCACAGGACAGTACCTCACGACTTGTCCTGTGGTATTTTGGGACGTATTACAGGACAGTACCACAGGGCAGTACCACAGGACAATACCACAGGGCAGTACCACAGGACAGTACCACAGGACAGTACCACAGGATAGTACCACAGGACAGTACCACACGACTTGTCTTGTGGTATTTTGGGACATACCACAGGACAGTACCACAGGAATTGTCCTCTGGTATTTTGGGACGTACCACAGGACAGTACCACAGGATAGTACCACAGGACAGTACCACACGACTTGTCCAGTGGTATTTTGGGACTTACCACAGGACAGTACCACAGGGCAGTACCACAGGGCAGTACCACAGGACAGTACCACAGGAAAGTACCACAGGATAGTACCACAGGACAGTACCACATGATTTGTCCTGTGGTATTTTGGGACGTACCACAGGACAGTACGACAGGAATTCCTGTGGTAATTTTCGATGTATACCACAGGAGGGTACCACAGGAACTGTCCAAAATCCCACATAGATTGGCACTTGGCCATTAGACTCTCGTTTGAGGTTATATGTTAGGAGTAGGACAGGTTATTAAGTAGGGCCATGTTTGTCCTGAAATCCATCACTCACCTATCAGGAATATTCCTTGATACGAATGTATGTGACGAAAATTCTCCCAGATTTTTTTTTTCGATCTATCCTGTGTGGTACTCTCCTGTGGTACCATGGAAATGCTGTGTGGTAGTGCCCTGTGGTAATGCTGTGTGGTAATGATCGACCTGTGGTACTGTCCTGTGGTACTGTCCCAAAATAACACAGGACAGTTCCTGTGGTACTGTTCTGTGGTACTAGTCCTGTGGTACTGCTCTGTGGTACTGCCCTGTGTTACGTCCCAAAATACCACAGGAATTCCTGTGGTACTGTCCTGTGGTACTGTTCTGTTGTACCGGTCCTGTGGTACTTTCCTGTGGTACTGCCCTGTGGTACGTCCCAAAATACCACAGGAATTCCCGTGGTACTGTCCTGTGGTATGTCCCAAAATACCACAGGACAATTCCTGTGGTACTGTCCTGTGATACTGTCCTGTGGTACTGTCCTGTGGTACCGTCCTGTGGTAATCACCACAGGAGTACCACAGGACTTTTTCGTAAGGGGGGGGGGGGGGGGTTGGGCGTACCGGGCGCAACTGCTGGCAATTACTGGTAGTAACATCAGGAGAAGGCTTAACGATTATATCGTCTGTATCATTTCAGTCAATCAATTTTCCTTACAACGTTTTTGTTACCCCAAGTTTCCACAATTATGTTTTCTCAATTTACTTTGTTTTCATTGTGCAACCTTATTCTACCGTTATATGTTACCAAAGAAAGTGATATGTTTATGTTCTTTTCGAAAATGAAATAAAGTTTGAATTGAATTGAACTGAATTGATTAAAATGCAAGCGAGCGAGCTCGAAAATTTGACATTGTACAGTCTAAAAACTGCCGTTTGTAGCTATTCCTTTTCGCTTTGGAAATTAAGGGGGGCGCACCGGGTGCAACTGCTGGCAATTACTGGCAGCAACGTCAGGAGAATGGCACAACGATAAAGTGCGAGCGAGCGAAGCGAGAGAGCTCGAAAATTTTGGCATTTTACAGTAAACTAAAAATGTCGTTTTTAGCTACATCTTTTCGCTTTGAAAATTAAGGGGGGTGCACTGGGAGCAACTGCTGGCATTTACTGGCAGCAACATCAGGAGAATGGCAAAGCGATTAAATGCGAGCGAGCTTGAAAATTTTGACATTTTACAGGCAAAAAAAATACCGTTTGTAGCTATATTTTTTCGCTTTGGAAATTAGGCAGGGCGCACCTTGAGCAACTGCTGGCAATTACTGGCAACAACATCCGGAGAATAGGATAACGATTAATGCGAGCGAGCGGAGCAAGCGATCTTGAAAAATTTGACATTTTACTGTCAAAAAAAACTTCCGTTTGTAGCTATATGCCTTCGCTTTGGAAATTAAGGGGGGCGCGCAGGGCGCAACTGCTGGCAATTACTGTCGGTAACATCAGGAGAATGGCATAAAAATTAAATGCGAGCGAGTGGAACGAGCGAGCTTGAAAATTTTGATACAGTCAAAAAACTGCCGTTTGTAGCTATATTTTTTCGTTTTCGAAATTAAGGGGGGGGGCGTACCGGGCGCAACTGCTGGCAATTACTGGCAGTAACATCAGGAGAATGGCATAACGATTATATCGCCTGTATCACTTCAGTCAATCAATTTCCTTACAACGTTTTTTTTACCCCAAGGTTCCACAATTATGTTTTCTCAATTTACTTTGTTTTCATTATGCAACCTTATTCTATGTTACCAAAGAAAGTGAAATGTTTATGTTCTTTTCGGAAAATGAAATAAAGTTTGAATTGAATTGAATTGAATTGAATTGAATTGAATTGAATTGAATTGAATTGAATTGATTGATTAAAATGCGAGCAAGCAGAGCGAGCGAGTTTGAAAATGTTGACATTTTACAGTCTAAAAACAGCCGTTTGTAGCTATTCCTTTTCGCTTTGGAAATTAAGGGGGGCGCACCGGGTGCAACTGCTGGCAACATCAGGAGAATGGCATAGCGATTAAATACGATCGAGCGGAGCGAGCGAGCGTGAAAATTTGACAATTACAGTATAAAAAACTGCCGTTTGTAGCTTTGTTGTTTTGCTTTGGAAATTAAGGGGGGGGGGGCGTTGCGCCACTGGTAGTCAAGGATGTCGGTTTATGTTCATGATTGGGGAGGTATGACCAGCGAAGTGACCAAGCGGGGGAAGGATGTCCAAAACTGTATCTGCACTTTAGAGCATCCCCTAATTGTTTGTGTTTGTGGGTGTGTGTTTTATACATGGAAAAGTTGGGAAATAGCCCAGATCAAGTCTTATTATTGGCAATGCAAGGCATTTCAGTGTAGACTATAGTATGTAAAGCAACGCTCAGTGATCTAGCTTTGATATAACGAAGTGTAAGGTACAGAGGTGTATATTCTACATCACATTGCGCAACATTGCAGCGACTCTTTGCCGTTCGGATGTTCTGAGTACACTGCTCTATCCTCTTCATCATTCAGAATACCAACCAGGAATTACGCTGAATCACAATCTTTTGTCGGCTCCGGGCTTTTTGAACATATTGTTTCACCGTCCCATGCGACGAAACTTTTGCATTTCTGAATTGATAATCCGTTGCACAATGAATTAGATATACCTTACGTATACAGTACGGTCGATAGATATATAGTAAACACTGTAGGCCTATGTATAGCATCAGTGCTGCCAGGGTCGGGTTGCGATTGCTTTTGTTTTTTGTTTTTGTTTTTGTTTTGTTTTGTTTTGTTTTCCTGCTGGTGCAAAAAAAAAAAGAAGAAGAAGAAGAAGAAAAAAAAGAACAATTATTTAGCGTCCGGCGTTGAGGTCGCTCGCAGACTGAAGCGTGATTTTTTTTTTTTTTTTTTTTTTTTTTTTTTAAGGTTCTGAAGGAGGGTGCGTTCACACCCAGCGCACCCCCCCCCCCCTGGTGACGCCCATGCAAGACCAAGGTCATCGTCAATATTTTGGAGGAAAACAGCAGCAGCTCCAACTCCCACAACGCTAGCAGCAGCTTCAGCTCCCACTACACTTGCGTTGGTAGCAGGTTGGGAATCCTTCGGTCGGTGCTTCCATGACAGCTTTCGTCATCAGCACTGTAGTCAGCTCTTGTGGAACGCCTAGCACTCCTCTCAGGTTCCCGAACAGTCAAACTTCACCCCTTTCGTCGAAGATACCACTATGAAACACATACTGACGTTCTTTCTGCATCTGATGCTTAATATTCTTACCAGGATTCAAGTGATAGTGTTTTTGTTTGATAGGTGAGCTGTCCCCTATGCGTCTACATCATGTGCCCTTTCTGCAATGCATTCTAACTACTGATAAGTCCCGTTATGTCGTCCTGCTGCTTATGTTCAGACACATGACCCAACACCTCAGACGGATTGACTGACACGTCACATCCGAAATCCACATCATGTGGAATTTCAATCCCATCAAGATTAACCTCTATTAACCTATATTAACTATATCATCTTTTTCCTATTAAACCAACTCCTTGACAAGGAATCACCCACATGACTTCATCATCAACCTCTTTCTCTCGACTCTCTTTCACCGCTTCAGGCCATGTGTCAACAGAAGGGGAAAAACTTTGGGATATCATTTTCTGGAGTTTCTGTCACTGTATCTACCACAGGATGTTCACGAGCAACTGGCGATAGCACGACTTTGCCACCGGCAAATTCATTGCCTATCAACAACGAAGTTCCCTTCATTGGGAGACCTAAGCAGTGGCGTACCGGTCGCGTGCCCCCTTTATTTTTTATTTTTTTTTTTTTATTTTTTTTTTTTTTTACAAAAGAAATAAAAAAGGTGGTGCGTCCCTCTCAAAGAGATTTTTTCTCCTCCTCAACTCGAGCTATGAGCCCTTTTGATCCCTTTAGTTTTGTTGCTTTTAAGCAATATAATACAAATAATATCAGCTTGCAACGTAATAACAGTAACATCATTTAAACCGTTTTTTTTTTTTTAGATAGACGTTCAGCTTTGTTATAAGACTTTAAAAAAGTCATGTGTCTAGCCAGAAACGTTTGCTTTAAATAAAAACGCACAACTATTAAGGGTCTGACGTTTTACAGAGTGCCAGTCAATATTATCATTGATATCACTATTCTAATCTGTTGAAATGACACCGCTTTAGTCATCAGGATGCATGATTTTTCGTGCACGAACATTGCATGCACACAAGCAACTTACATTGTAGATAACATTCAAGAAATGACATACCGTTTGGACTTTGGCCGCGGAAGGAGCTAAAAGCACTTTATAGTGAAACAGAAATTGTGCAGTGGTTCTCTTGAAATTATAATGCATTCGTCACGAACAAACTGCCAATAAAGCTTCCTACTCCCCCCCCCCCCCTACTCGTTCTTACGAAGGAATTACACTCAGAATCAGGAGGGTGCATTGCAAGAAGTATGCTCGAAAACGCCCACTTTTCGAGAACTGTGATGACGGTGATCATAGCATGAGAGGCTTGTGCGGACATTACGATCGAAACGTAATTTATTCACTGTATTTTTTACAAATTTTCTCCGCTGATGTCTACCATGATGGATAAAAAATCTGTCCTCTTTCTTCTATTAACACTGACTGTTTTTGTGTACTGTGACCCCACCGCAGAAGGTATTGTGACTTTATTTTCTTGAATTTTATTATGTGTATGTAATATACACAACATCGGTTTGGATGAACTAGAAGGGTGCACGTCTCGAGACCGACACCCACGAGTCATACAGCCCGCGTCTATGGTAGTATTCTCCTTTCGAGTAATCACGTCATAATCATTCATTACATGATTAATGATCATTTATACGAATGATTAACTGTCGGCAAGGGGATGGAATCTTTAACCCGTTGAGGACGGACTGATTTTGCTACAACACGCATTTCCCATAGACACCTGCCCGAGTATACTCTTGACTCGTCCTCAACGGGTTAATAACTCTGTGCAATGAATGGGACCCCCCCCCAAAAAAAAAAAAAAAAAAATGAATGTGAAACTTCATTGCAACAACAATAACGGAATCGTCAGATTAAGCTGATATTGATCATGCTCTATTAACACATTCTCTCCATGACTACTACATCACTTAAAGCAGTATCATCATTCTGTCATAAATTAAAAACGTTGAAAATGACGATTGTGTAAAGGGTTTTGAGGAATGAAAAGGGCACTTTGAGATACACCTAATCACTCCATTCCGCAAAAAAGTGTTGTAAAAAATGCTACAATCAAAATTCCCATTTATTCAATGTTTCTAAACATTACAATAATGTAGAAGGCAAATTGTTCTTTTAGAAAATATGAAAAACTCAAGATCGACTACTATAATGATAAGGTTTACCCAGTTCAAAATCAGTGCGTGCGACCTTTTGTTGGTATTGTCATGCACGGTCACATATTTTCTGCTTTGTTGTGAATTGGCTGCAAATGAGGGGCGGACTGAGTGAGATTACTATAATCTATGCATAAAGCCTGAGAATCTGGAATAAAACCAGGTAGCAGGACCTTAAAATGTGACCCTGCACCTCAAAACAAACAAAAAGTCGCCAGACATGAATTTTTAGTTAAGACCAGATTCTGAAAGAAAAGACTTTAAGCTTAAAAAATGATGTATGCATTTGTAACTCAAATCAAATGGACTCTCCTATAATACTGTGTCTTGTTATGACGAAACTTCGAAGTATCGAACCTTATATCATTTTTAACTTATATAATAACACAAATTCTCTTCGGTAACAGTGTGTAACATAAGGAACAAACGCAGAGGGATTTTTTTCCTCTATGTCAATTCTTAGTCATATTTAGCCCTGACCATGTTCGTTATAAGCATATTATGCATTGTAGACTTTAAATAACAGATTTAGGACCTGTGTCTTTACTTCACGATTACCAATTTTTTTAAAAGTGTATTTGTTCGTAAGGATGGACAACGTCACTGAGATTACACGTACGTTTGTATGTTCATTTACGAGAGATGGAAACAGTGTTTTCTTTGATTCCTCGGCATGGAAAGACAAACAAGCTTTTATAATTGAGGATTGGTACTATCTATTTAGGATATTGCAGAGGAGTTTGTTCTCGACATGAAATGGCTGTTTGTTGTGAATAGAATGCGTTTCCAACTCAAGAGAACTGCATTGTTCAATATCATGTGTGTTCCGAACGTCCGTGAGCTATATGCGAACCTCGGTGATGAAAAATATGCTATGTTTGTTGGGTTAAAGAGACTGCCTAGATCGGATACATTTTTAAAAAGTACCTTATTATTTGGGAGTAAGGGTCAAAGTATGGGATAGTGAAATAAGAGGTCGAAATATTGAGTTTCTGTAAAATGCGCGTAAATTGGAGAAAGTGTTAAGCGGAAGAGTAATATTTCATCAGAAATGACAAATTTGGTTAAATCATCAGTTGTCTACCATTACGTCCAGGTTAAGAGTGCAAGCTTAATATTCTACCAACACATAAGCATGTCCCTTTAAGATATTTCGTTACGATTTTGAACTGAATCAGATTGTTGCAAGCTATGTTAAATGGTATTCAAATGTATGTGCAGTACTATTCCTCACGGACGTTCGCTGCTGTGGACATGGTAAACTTCCGCGGTGAATAAAAAACTTGTTCCTCTGGGATAATCCTAGTATAGTTGGATTTATACTAAAGCTTGAATGATACTCTTTCAGATAAGATAAATGATATGGAGAATTTCCTACTTTTTAAAATTTGCGTTGTTTTGTCTTTATTGTACACATCGTTGAAAATTCTGACCCATATATATATATATATATATATATATATATATATATGTGTGTGTGATTATATAATGTGTGAGAGACAATTACCCAGCACTGAGTGTGGAAGCATCATTTCACACAAAGTGAAATTGATTCTGCGATATACATGGTAAGAAAGAGAATGAGTACTGACAGGAAAGAGAAAAGGAAAAAATCTTAAAAGGATAGTACAATATTGGTGGAGATGAGAATTGGGCTATTAACTTTTAGCGAGATTCCAAGAAAACACTTACGAAATAATACAGAGTGTACCATTGTAAGAGGAATTCAAATTTTACTTGAGTTAAATCTGGTTTGGAGTGCCTGAAACATCTAAAAACAAAGTAAAACATAGCGATCGTAGTAAAGTGTGGGACCCACACTTTACTAGAATCGCTCTGTTTTTGGATATCTCAGCCATTTCAAAACCAATTTTCATCAAATTTAACTCATCGAATTACATGCTCTTTCATATTTCATAAGAGGTTTCTCATTATCTCATCAAAAATGTTAGAAACCTGAAATTAGGTCATATCCAAAAACTACACGATCCCTTTAATCCAAGGGTTTTAAGGTCTTGTAGAAATAAAGATATGATCTCTTTACTCAAATATATAAATATTATACGAAACTTTGAATGATATTTGTAGGGAAGCACTGCATTACCTTGTTTGATATACCTGATTTCATATTGATAGTCTGTATGGAAAGTCCATAACAGGTCATTTTCGATCGAGGCGAAAGAATTTGGTGCATTCAACCTATGGCAATGCAACATTACTAATAGTAATCCCATTCGAAAGTTCATATAAATCTAGGAATTCCATAAAAGTAGTTAGCGTTTTATTAGTGTAAGGGGATGATTATTTGTTTCAATCCATGATTGAATCGAAATAATTTCTTTGTTACAGGTATCAATAAGAGTATATACATGTAGAGATTACAATTTGAAAACAATGCAGTTGAATTCGCTGCAGTAAAATATTATCTTTTTTAACAGAAATGCAGACAGTGAAAATAAATGACAGAGCACCGTACACAGGGGAGCCTTGTGGCACAACACATAAAATAACTTAAGACGGAAACTACTTTTAGTGGTTAAAATTGTTTTCCATTGATAAGTTATTCCTTTACCCAATTTACGGGTCTTTCACGAATCCCGTCTGAGGCCGATAAAACCGGAGGAGGGGGGGGGGGGGGGGGCGGGGAAGGGGGTGTCAGATTATATTTCGGTAAAAAAAAAAAAATCAGTATGTCTTTACTTTGGAGGTTTAATTTTTACAATTATATATAGGCCTACTTTTAGTTACATCTGACACAAGACGATTGATCAAAAACGTAAAATCTTGGCGAATTTTTATCGGACTTACATCAACTCACCCACCTTTGTTCCCTCTAGTTCCTTTGGTAAACTAATGTGTCTGATATGACGAAGATAGTGATACATCTGTACATCGCCACGTCTCCAAGTGTTAATGAAGCTAATGAGTTTCCTGCAAACACGAGTGATGCTATATCGTCATCATTGTGTGTGTGCATGTGTGTGTGTGTGTGTGTGTGAACATTTTTTTCCAAGTTTGGACCTTTCACGGGCCTTCTTTAATAAGGCGTTGGGGAAGTGTAGAATTAACTTTAAGTAGATTTGACTTGGGTTTGTTTCCCCGAAGAAGACCCGTCTGTTGCGACACGGATTGTCGCCCCTACACGGATTGTCGCCTCCTGCTCGGGGCGACAATCCGTGACGGGCGCTGGCGGCACGGATTGTCGCCCCCGTCACGGATTGTCGCCTGGCGACAATCCGTGACGCTTATGCAGTTCCCAGTTTTTGACCTCGAAGGCGACAATCCGTGTTGGCAAAAATTTGTTGCGACACGGATTGTCGCCCCGTCACGGATTATCGCCCCGGGCCCGGGGTGGTTCCTCCGGTGTTAAGCTTTGGTGGGATGGGTATGACTGGTAAGTTATACGTATGTGTGTGTGTGTGTGTGTGTGTGTGTGTGTGTGTTTGTTGTGATCTGCATGATATGTGATGTGTATGATTTGTTGTGCGTGTGTGTGTGTGCGTGTTTGTGTGTGTGTTTGGAGTATAATAATACATTATGTAGAAATTGTGCATGTGTGGTGGTTACATAGTGGTAGTGGTTTGTTTGTCTGTGTGTATACGTGTGCCTGTATGCTTACGTGTGTATGTGGAATATAGTGGCGCTACTGTGGCAATACAAACGCCTTCAGAGTGTATGAGCACGTGTTTAAAGAATTCACACCAGCGTTGATCTAAAAATAGTATGGGTGTGTCAACCAAATATCAGCGGTGAGGCGGGCTAGGCGAGAGAGAGACCGAGAGAAAATACATACGAGGGAGGTACCCTCCCCAAATGTTATTTGTCTTTGTTCATTTTTCCCTGCAGTCATTTTCTTCCATCAGTCTTATAAACTAGAACGTCCATACCACTATTCTTTGTCCCAGAATAGGTTTGGCATGCTTTATGCATGAGCGAATAATTTCCACACGCCGTAAAAAAATTTGTCAATCGTTACTTGATTTTAGCACAAACGAACTGCCATTGCACACCGCTAATACATACGTCATACAAACAAACACCAACAAACACTCAAACAAACCTCATAATGCAAACAAACCAACTCAACACTTTTTCCTTGATATTTATTGATTTCATTCAAATCATTCATAAATCGACCCATTCTGGGTGCAACATGAACAAAAAAAAAAGTTACAAATGGCAATTCGAAATAAAAGCAAATCCATTTGTCAATTTTTATACCACAAATAATCTCACTTCAACATAGATAACTCGATTATAGACCAACCCTACTAATAATTTCTTCACGAGAAAGTTTTGACATGTATAGGGCCCTACCAAACCTATATTCCTTGAATATTTGTTTTTCATTGTATCCACTTATGCGTCGGTCAAGTGTTGGTTCCGATCCAATCTGCCTGGATTTGACATTTTCTGTCATTTCTGCTGGATCTTACATTTTCCATTCCGAACTGTGCATTTTCCTAACGGAGTGTATGATTTGCCCAGGGGACAACTGAAATTTGCTTTTGGTCCGAGAGAATCTGTGAATGTTGTTGGTCTCTGTATTTCAATGATTTGACTTGATATATTGGTGCATGGTCCCACATGCACACTTTCAACGACTGATTGACTGCTGCTATATAAGGTATGTCGCTTGAACATTCGTCAAGATACATAGCCCGTTAATCCTTTCATACTGGTCTCGGAACTCACTGTCAATCATAGTTAGACAGAAGAGAGTATAAAACTATGATGTGAGTGTGATTTTTGCTTACATATTCTCGCGGATCCCGAACTATATATGATGGAACTGCTATTGCCACCTTCCTGTCCCGGATAACATCTCGCAACTATACACGGATATAATGTTTGTTCTAACTCTTTTTCGGTAAAAGCTGGTCTTTAGTAACATCGTCTGATTTTTTTATCATATTTGTGACTTTTGTCAGAGATTTCACTTGTGTGTGTGAGTGTTTTGTTTTTTCTACACGCACCGAAAATTCAAAATGGCGCCCAATCCGAAATCAATTGACGATGCCGTTGATAAAATCCTGAACAGTGAACGCTTGGCTGAAGCTGTTCGTCAAGCTGTGAAAGAAGCTGCGAGTGAAGAATTTGCTAAGCTGGTGGACCGCATTGAGAGACAAGAAGGCAGAATAATGGATTTAGAGACAACTCAGCAATCGCACGAAAAAGAGATAGAGAAGTTGAATAGGGTGATTGAAGGATACCAATCGCGCATCGCCTGCCTGGAAAAAGAAAGTAACGACCTCGAACAATACTCCAAGCGGAATTGTTTACTCTTTTTCGGGGTGCCGGAGTCAAAAGAAGAAGACACTACCCAATTAGTGTGCAAATTAGCGCGGGAAAAACTGCATGTTGATGTCCGGCAATCTGAAATAGACAGATCACATCGCCTTCAGCGTCGAAACCATGGCAACGAAGGAAACGAAGGATCTGGGGGAGCGCCAGCTAGCGGTCGCATGCAAACTAGAAAAGGGCGGCGTGAGGACCAAAGCCATCCAAATAGTCACACGGCACCACGACCACTACTGGTCAAGTTTGTGTCATACCAGACCAGGATGCAGGTTATCAAAAATCGCAAAATCCTAAAGGGCTCGCGCATGTCAATCCAGGAACACCTGACAAAGAAAAACCAAAACCTTCTCGCCAAAACCAGAGCGCATTCGGCAGTAAAAGACGCATGGTCATCGGACGGGAAGATTGTTGCGTTGATTCGGGCGACGGGAGGAAAGTTTGTAACTCGAGGGATCCGTGGAGAAAACGACCTTCCTAAAGGCTAATTTAGAAAATTGAAAAACAAATGTCACTGGACATTTGATTTCTATCAACATATATTGATTTTAATATTTCAATGGTAAAGGGTTATCCATGTGTTAGTTGTTCAAAGCCAGTAAGAAATAATCACAAAGGAATACAATGTGTTAAGTGTCACAATTGGGTTCATATCAAGTGTGTTGGGATCTCTGAAAGTGAGTATGATGATCCATGTCATGAATTTCTAAATTGGGAATGCTCGAAATGTACGTTACATTATTTACCAAACTATGTAGATCAAGATGAATTGCCTCCCAATAATAGCAATTTTATCAATAAACCGCGCTCTGTTAAATGTCAAAATGATAGTTTGAAGTTTAAAGAATTATCACAAAAAGGACTTCGGATTTTACATCTGAATGTACGCAGTTTGACTAGAAATCTCTCTGAAATTCATTTGTTGTTAATTCAAAATGGTATTGATATTTTATCATTAAATGAAACCTGGTTAGATGATACAGTATTGGATCATGAGATTCAAATAGACGGTTACCGCATGGTTCGAAAGGATAGAAATAGACACGGGGGTGGTGTTCTTGTATACATACGTAATAACTTACACTATCATGTACTGAAACACAGCAGCTTAGAACATTTAGAAGCTATTCCTCTTATAATTACTCCTGATCACTCAAGAGCGTTCATCTTTGTAACATGGTATCGACCGCCTAACAGCCCAATTTGTGTGTTTGATTATTATGAACAATTGATTTCATTTATTGACTCTTTTGGCCGAAATGTTATTGTTATGGGTGATGTCAATTGCGATATTATGAAAGATCCAATAAGCAATGAAACTAAGCATCTTAATCAAATAAACATTATTTATTCATTGACTCAGATTAATACAAGAGAGTATACAAGATGTTCCGATGTTTCAGTTAGTTTAATCGATCATATGATGACAAACTCTCGCGATATGGTCAAGTCCCATGGTGTTATACATTCAGGGATAAGTGATCACTCAGTCTGTTATTTGATTTGGAATTATAATGTCTGTATTAAAGCCCCTGAGATAGTATCTTACAGAAAAATGAAATATTTTGATGAAAACTCACTTCTTGATCAATTACGATCGCAACCATGGCATAATGTGTACAATAAAGACAACATGGAGGAAGCCGTTAAAGAATGGGAAGAATTATTAATGGAAGTTATAAACAATCATATGCCTATTCGGCACAAACGTGTAAAGAGCAGATTCTGTCCTTGGATGTCTCCAGAGATCATTGAATTGATCAAAGAGCGGGACAAACAGAAAAATAAAGCACATAAAGTAAAGTTTGAATTGTTAAAGACGCAAGAGGAGTCCACGAAAATCGAGCTGAAAAGAAAACATGAGGAACTTTGGAATAAATATAGGAAATTAAGAAATCATGTTACACTTAAAATACGGAGATGCAAACGATCTTATTTTTCAGATAAATTAGCTTCCGCAAAGACATCCGGTGAAATGTGGAATGTGTTAAGATCTGTTCTCCCGCATCGTTCCCCAAACAGTTCTCAACATGATAAATCTAGTGGTGACAGATCAGAAGCCAATGTTTTTAACCAATATTTTGCAAATATTGGGTCAGAACTAGCATCGAATATTCCATCTGTTTCCCCTCCGTCTCATGCCTCGTATCACGTTGACTCCTCTAACTCTTCCAGGCAAACTTCTCCCAAGTTCTCTTTTCAAACTGTTTCTGAGAATGAAGTTAGTGATCTTATCAGGGGCATGGAAAACAAGAAGTCTGTTGGTGTAGATGGAATTTCTGTGCACTTGTTAAAAATGTCTGCTCCCGTCATCGTCCCTTGTCTTACTTACCTTTTTAATAAGTCACTGTCAGAAGGCGATTTTCCATTACGCTGGAAACAGGCAAAAATTATTCCTTTGCATAAAGCAGGTGATAAAACATTTCCTTGTAATTATCGTCCAATTGCAATTTTATCGTCTGTCTCAAAATCCTCGAGAAGATTGTAGGCAAACAATTCTCAGAGTTTTTAAAATCTAGTAATATACTTTCGGAGAAACAGTCAGGGTTTAGGCAAAAGCACTCAACTGTAACAGCTCTTGCACGTGTTTCCGACGATTGGTTAAACGCATCTGACAATGGTCAATACACAGGAGCAGTTCTTATCGACATGAAAAAAGCATTTGATACGGTTGACATTAATATTCTATTAAAGAAACTTGTGGGTGCTGGTGCGCAAGGAAATAGTTTTGCCTGGTTTGAAAGTTATTTGATCAACCGTCAAATATGTACTTATTTTTGTTCTGAAATGTCTGAGTTTGTTAATGTCAATTACGGCGTACCTCACGGTTCAATCCTTGGACCACTACTGTTCACCCTTTATATGAACGATATAGTTCAGCAGGTACAACACTGCGACCTACAACTTTATGCAGATGATACTATTTTGTATTACTCTCACAAAGATGTTAATTGTATAGATTATTTTCTGAATACAGACTTGGAACGCATATATGATTGGATGTGTTTGAACAAACTTAGTTTGAATGTTGATAAAACGGAGAGTATACTGATTGGTACCCGTGCAATGTTGACAAAACGCAAAGATTTAAATGTTTATATTAACGGAAAACATATTCAATGCAAAGAAGCCGTGAAATACTTAGGGGTGATAATAGACCAAGAATTGAAATGGAATGATCATATTGAATATCTTTGTAAAAAAATTGGTAAATTGGTTAATTTCTTAGGTCGTCTTCGAGTTTATATTAATGAATGTAATTTGAAATTGATTTACCGCACAATAATTTTCCCTTTGTTTGATTACGCAGATATAGTGTATGATTCCTCCCACCTGAAATATACCGATCGACTGCAGAAATTACAAAATAGGGCTGGTAGAATAATACTTGGAATAAGTCCCTATAAACATATATCCAATCATGAATTACATCAAATTTTGAATTGGGAATCCCTGAAATCTCGCCGTATTAAACATTCTATATCTTTGGTGTATAAAAGTTTAAATGATCTCAGCGCACCATATATGCAAAATTTATTTCAATTTGTTTCACATCCATACAATTTACGCTCCCATGGAAATCTCTCCTTATCAAAGCCTCACACTGATTATTGTAAAAGAATGTTTTCATATCGTGGAGCTTCTTACTTTAATGATTTACCATGTGATGTTAAATGTTTAATTTCATATAATTTGTTTCTTAAAGAAATTGATAAACACATACCAAAATGGCTTTAATGTATATATATATATATATATATTTATGTATAATGATATCATGGATATTTTGGGCGGGGGGGGGGAGGAGGGTGAGTCATAATGATGGGATAATTGGGGTTGCAATGTATTTGATTCAACTGATAGGTGTCAGAGGTATATGTTTCCATTTTGTTCTTATCTTAATCTCATTTTTGGTTTGATTTAAGACTTATTGATATTCTTCATTATTATGTATTATTTATTCATGTCTTTATCATTGTGTGTATCACATCATTGTTATTTCTAGGACCCCTCTGGAAAACAGCTGTGTTATGACAAACATAGCTGAGTAGGGCTATCCTTCCGTTCATTTTATGTACTATTTTGTTTATGCAATGATTATTATGTAATGTGACTTTTAACGGAAAATAAATTCAAATCAAATCAAATCAAATATATTGGTTTGGATCATGTAACACCTTCTTACTTACAAGGGCATACACATAAAAAACACACAAATATATTACACAAATCTAGAATGAAATCAGTCATAAAAAACCCCACCACCCCCTCCCCTCCCAAACCGAAACAAATCTAGGGCCTACATCTATCCTAAATATTAAATCCTACCAACATCCGTCATACCATTTATAACTATCCTTCTTCAAATCCAATCCCCAACCCACCAACCCCTGATTAAACAAAACCTAAATCATCCCACACCCACATTCACCGACCCAAATACATACACACACACACACACACACACACACACACACACACACACACACACGAGGGTTCGTTATTCCGAAGTTTCGTTTTTTCCGAGGCTTCATTTATCCGAAACACACAATTCCCTATACCTAGTGGTTCGTTGATCCAAAAATGAAATTCGGAATAACGAACCTTAGGAATAATGACCCTTCGGACGAATGAGCCTTCAGAATAACAAACTTTTGCAATAACGAAATGTAACCCCCTTCCCACATACCGACGCACACCCGAACCGATACCACATCCTTCCTGATGAAACGATTTCCCAATGTTGATAAATAAGACATAATGGACCGTATGCAGAAAAGCAGCATCCGCCCGCACGCAAGCTCCACTCCGAATTCATATACAAATCTGCCAAACAAACTCATCAAATTCAAAGCTGCTGATAAAATCAATATCAATGTTTATGCCAGCAACAGCTTACTAGGTATCCCTCCCCAGGCGCAACTAAAAAACACATACGCAAAAAAACTGACATGATAAATACATTCTTCCATCACACACACACACACACACACACACACACGCACGCACACGCACAAACGGACACTAAGTTATCATGTGCACGCGCACATACACACTTCCTTGAAACCTCACCATGACTTTTTACATGTCATGTTTGCATGGATGTAGCCATGTAAGTTATGTGTTAGTATTTCAATGATTATGTCCAGAACGATATTACCCAGCAAAATGTGCTTCGAGGGCGGGCGACAATCCGTGCCGCCAGCCACCTACACAGATTGTCGCCAGGCGACAATCCGTGTAGGGGGCGACAATCCGTGCCGCCAACGCCCGTCACGGATTGTCGCCCCGAGCAGGAGGCGACAATCCGTGTCGCAACACCCGTCAAAAGGTTGTAAACTTAGCATTGACATTAAAGACACTCAGTCGTGGCGAGTGGTTTGTGCGGCACGGAGACGAACACAACACGCTGCCTCCCCTATTCTGTATCAAATGTAGTGACCCCCGAATGAGAATAGCGCTGGCTCAATGGGTCAGCGAAAATACGGTAGGCTACAAGAAAGCTCCCTGTGCCCATCTCCTAACCCAAAATGGCTGTCCCAGCGAGCCACGAGAGCTTCCGAATGGATGCACACTCTCAGTGCGCATGCGCATGAAGAGAGGCCGAAAGAGCCACTCGTCTTCTGGCCTCTCTCCTCCAATCACCGCAGCTCGCGGTGACAATGTTTGTGTATGATGCGTACACACACACGCACACACACACACACACTTGTCTCAGTGGTAGCATTGCGCAATTGCATGCACAAACTTCGGTCGTTCGGAGTTTACGTACCATCAGGGATGGCGATCGGTTGCCTTTAAAGGCATTCAATGTAAGGAATGCTACGTCCACTGATTCCCCATTTAATCCCGCCCCATTGTAATGCGTACATGCATATTATTGTGCATAATATTCTAGCCAAATGGGGGAATGAGGAATAAATGATAGCTTGGAGGAAATCCTCCTTACTGTTTACAAGATCTGTAATAATCTTGCTCCATCTTATCTTAAAGAATTAATTTCTTTCCGCTCCTCCACTTCAACCCGTTCTCTCCGTTCTTCCTCCACTCTCCAACTATCACGTGGTCCCGCACCTGTACCCGCTATAAATATGGTGATAGGGCCTGTTCTGTTATTTCCCCGTCTCTTTGGAATACATTCCCTCTCTATATTCGTAATGCTGAAAATGTTGATAAGTTCAAGTCATTGTTGAAAATGTGTCTGTTTACTCAACTTTAATTCTGTTGTTGCTGCTGTTGTCATATCATATACACATTATGTACATGTCATCCTTTCTTTTCCGGATCGATGCGCTTAGAAACATCAGTATTAAGCGCTATCTAAATGTAATTCATTATCATGAGACAGAAGTTAGTCCATCCTAGGGATAAGACTCCAAAGGACCAACAAAACAACGTGGTCTATGCGATCCAATGCAAGGATGACAATTGTGAAGAGCTGTACAAAGGAGAGACAAAAGCAGACCTTAGCCAAACGTATGTACCAGCATAGACGAGCTAGCTCGTCTGGATGTGGAGACTCTGTCGTTTACTCCCATCTGAACAGCAGTAACCACACCTTTGACAACAAGGACGTGGTCATCTTAGATCGCTAGGCACGGTGGTTCGAGAGGGGAGTCAAAGAGTCCATCTACGTGAAAAGGGAGGAGCCATCCCTAAACCGAGGAGGGGACCTGCGACACAACCTAGCCGGAGCCTACAACCCGGCAGTTCGGAAGATTCCTCGGCGCTTTCCGAAATCCCCGACCCTGTCATGGGTCAAGAACCAATTGCCGCCAAAGATCAGTCGGCCTGATGAAGCGTCCCGGAGAGGACGTGAAACGTTGCTACTCCAAATTACAAGTAAGTCCAGTGACCAGATTTACTGATATAGTTCACATTATCATTGTCATCAAATTTGACAAAAGCAGATATACCCATACGTTCGCCCAATGATCCATTTTCTATGCACATCTAAGATAATCTACACCATTTGTTTTCACTGCTGCCAATGTCCCCTAAATTGTATTGATGGTACAGTCCTCAATCTACACACGCTGCGCCATATCATAGACAGTGGTGCTACCAAATTTTCATCTGCACGCGCAAAGGGCAACTTTGAGACAGTTTTCACTTTCATCTTTTCGGCATTTTTTTTTTTGCCAAAAAAATGATAAAACCATAGACTTAATCATCCACTATTTTTTATCCTTTCAAATTACATCTCATGCATGAAAATGATCTACGCCTACGCCTGTCATTGATGAAGGATAAACCACGCTTGAGGGAAATGTAGCGAGGAATTAAAACACTGAAATAAGTTTGAGGTAGGCCTACAAAATGTCTGAATAGTCTGCAAGTATTGGTTAGCAGCTTATTCCAAATAGATAACAACAAAGGGCTTTCCGTTCAGCAGTCTCAACCTATAAATACCACCACCCCCCCCCCCCCGAACAACAATGACGGTAGCACTAAAGTTGATTTGTGTGAATTCAATCGCGCGCATATGAGCCATTGTGTATTAGTGCAAGTCGGGAGAGCGCCCAATGCTTGTTGTTCGATTATCCGTAGAATTGGTAGAAATAAACCATGTTTTCATGCAACTTTTTCACGAACATATGTCATTTATGTCTTAGCCATATTACAGGTCCCATAGGATGTTTTGGTTTTGAAATTTGTTTTCGAAAACATCACAGTATAATTCTAAAAAAAAAATCACTCAAAATCTCCATGCAAGTGAAAATTGAAAAATGAAAAATGAAAAACTGGAGTGAAATTATGTCAAAATGGGAACGTATGATATACATATTGATGATAGGGTGTTTTCAGGTGAAGGATGTTTTTGTTTATCTTTTTTATTTATCTGTATTTAAGAGTAACTCCTTTTTGTTTTGTTTAGTTTTTTGTTTTTTTGCTTCCCCCTTTTTTTTTCATCACTCCCACGTCACTACAGCCTGCAGGAAGTATCTTACAAGAAAAAATGGCAATTACACGAAGGCATGATTTAATGTGAAACTGAGAGGCTCAAACCCTAGGCTGTCACTAGTGGGTGTGTGTAAAAATGAATTTCGTTTTGAATATTTTTGAATCATGATGTGAGCTTTTGACAAACCTTACTATAATAATGTTAGCGCATAATGCTGTTCGTCTGTGTGTAAAGTTTTGACTTTGTGAATGTAATTCTAATAGAATTGATCGAAATTCGAATAAAGAATCATTAAAAAGAATGTATGGCAGAGTATATGTCAATGGGTATACCATAAAGGACAAAATGACTTATGATAGATGCAAGCTGCTTGTATGGTGTACGTGTGTATGTATTTGGGTTGGTGAATGTGGGTGTGGGATGATTTAGGTTTTGTTTAATCAGGGGTTGGTTGGTTGGGGATTGGATTTGAAGAAGGATAGTTATAAATGGTATGACAGATGTTGGTAGGATTTAATATTTAGGATAGATGTAGGCCCTAGATTTGTTTCGGATGGGGAGGGGAGGGGGTGGTCGGGTTTTTTATGACTGATTTCATTCTAGATTCGTGTATTGTATTTGTGTTTTTTTTTTTATGTATATGCCCTTGTAAGTAAGAAGGTGTTACATGATCCAAACCAATGTATTCAAGGAATATAGGTTTGGTAGGGCCCTACATGTCAAAACTTTCTCGTGAAGAAATTGTTAGTAGGGTTGGTCTATAATCAAGTTATCTATTTTGAAGTGAGATTATTTGTGGTATAAATTGACAAATGGATTTGTTTCTGTTTCGAATTGCCATTTGTAACTTTTTTTTTCATGTTACACCCAGAATGAGTCGATTTATGAATGATTTGAATGAAATCAATGAATATCAAGGAAAAAAGTGTTGAGTTGGTTTATTTGCATTATGAGGATTTGTTTGAGTGTTTGTTGGTGTTTGTTTGTATTACGTATGTATTAGCGGTGTGCAATGACAGTTCGTTTGTGCTAAAATCAACTAACGATTGACAAATTTTTTACGGCGTGTGGAAATTATTCGCTCATGCATAAAGCATGCCAAACCTATTCTGGGACAAAGAATAGTGGTATGGACGTTCTAGTTTATAAGACTGATGGAAGAAAATGACTGCAGTGAAAAATGAACAAAGACAGATAACATTTGGGGAGGGTACCTCCCTCGTATGTATTTTCTCTCGGTCTCTCTCTCGCCTAGCCCGCCTCACCGCTGATATTGGTTCACACACCCATACTATTTTTAGATCAACGCTGGTGTGAATTTTTTAAACACGTGCTCATACACTCTGAAGGCGTTTGTATTGCCACAGTCGCGCCACTATATTCCACATACACACGTAAGCATACAGGCACACGTATACACACAGACAAACAAACCACTACCACTTTGACCACCACACATGCACAGTTTCTATACATATTGTATTATTATACTCCAAACACACACACATACACACATTTACACACACACACACACACACAACAAATCATACACATCACATATCATGCAGCTCACAACACACACACACACACACACACACACACATACGCATAACTTACCAGTCATACCCATCCCACCAAAGCTTAACACCGGAGGAACCACCCCGAGCCCGGGGCGACAATCTGTGACGGGGCGACAATCCGTGTCGCAACAATTTTTTTTGCCAACACGGATTGTCGCCTTCGAGGTCAAAAACTGGGAACTGCACAAGCGTCACGGATTGTCGCCAGGCGACAATCCGTGTAGGGGGCGACAATCCGTGCTGCCAGCGCCCGTCACGGATTGTCGCCTCGAGCAGGAGGCGACAATCCGTGTAGGGGCGACAATCCGTGTCGCAACACCGCACGCATGACCATTATAGCAGTCGTCTTCTACCACACTGCCTCCGATGACATTCGCAGTTAATTACGTACACTTTAATAGAACATCAGGGTTCCGAACTAACCCGTAATTATACAATTACCAACATTATTGTGTTCGCTTACATTTACCTCACAATTTCAGGCCACATTAGTCTGATATTTGCACAACTATCTTCCTCTCTCTCTCTTCACCTCGCTCTCCTCCCCCCGTCTCTCTCTCTCCTAACTCTCATTCCACTGATATACACACACTCTCTCGTACATCTAACCAGCAAATAGACACTATTGTATGTAACCAACACCATGTAACCAACATTCAGAATATGTTGAAACAAAAAGGATGAAATGACGGAAGAAGTCTGTAATGGGCATGTGTCAAGAAGATACGTGAAAGTTTCAAAAGGACGTGGAAGTAGTTGAATGAAAATGAGAAGAAACAGAGAGGGGATCGAGCTCCAACACACAGAGAAAAGAATTGCCAGTGCACTCCCGTCACACCAAATTCCTCCGGAGGAGCTTTGTTTGTTTATTTATTTATTTTTAAATCATCGAAATGTCGTCATAAGCGAACAAAAATAATGCAGTATACAATTATTATTGTCTGATGAAAACACGCAAATCCTCCGTTTATCATGACATGGTGTTTTTTATACTCATCATTGAAATGCAATATTTATTTGTAAATATGTCCCAGATTTTTTTTTATTTTATTTTTTTTTTTACATTTAAGAGACAGAGAGATCGTCAAGTTGTTTGTGCTTTTGTGCTTACTTTGAAAACACATGTTAAAAAAGTGATGATTTAGTAATAGGTTTAAGGCCGCACTTTGATAAGTTCGCTTTTCCAAAAATTCGTTACTCCGATGTCCAAAGGTTTGTTATTCCGGAAATGAAAAAAAAAAAATCGTAGCTAATCCAGGAGGTTCCTTATTAATAATGTTCCTATTCCGAAAGTTTGTAAATCCGAAAATTAAATATTAAGTTTCACTTTTCTTTAGGTCAGTTCTTTTTAAAGTGGAATGGGCCTGATATTCGTTTAGGTGAAAATTTGTTATGAGGTTTTGAAATCTGGAGGATTTGGTTGTTAATTTGTTTCTCAACATTTGACTAAAGGAACTTGTTCGATTATCCGTAGAATTGGTAGAAATAAATCATGTTTTCATTCAACTTTTTCACGAACATATGTCATTTATGTCTTAGGCATATTAAAGGTCCCATAGGATGTTTTGGTTTTGAAATTTGTTTTCGAAAACATCACGGTATAATTCCGAAAAAAAATCACTCAAAATCTCCATGCAAGTGAAAATTGAAAAATGAAAGATAAAAAACTGGAGTGAAATTATGTCAAAATGGGAAAGTATGATACATATTGATGATAGGGTGTTTTCAGGTGAAGGATGTTTTTGTTTATCTTTTTTTATTTATCTGTATTTAAGAGTAGCTCCTTTTTTTTGCTACCCCCCCTTTTTTTTTCATCACTCCCACGTCACTACAGCCTGCAGGAGGTATCTTACCAAAAGAAAAAAAAAATGGCAATTACACGAAGGCATGATTTAATGTGAAACTGAGAGGCTCAAACCCTAGGCTGTCACTAGTGGGTGTATCTTAAAACGAATTGTGACCCGCAACAACCAAAAGGTCTTAAGTCGCGCACGGTCGAAGCCGTCAAAATCGAGTTTGAACTCAGAGCATTAAAATTGGTCAAAACTTACGATTTTCTGATTACGATATATTATTGGAGTCTAACATGTCTTCTATCATCTGTCGAAATTTTGAAGCAAAATGAACAAAGGAAAGACCAAAAAAATACCGTTTTTCTGAGCCATGTTTTTTGGCGTTTCAACGAAGCAGAAACTGGTTCGAAAATTTGATTTGAGCGCCACGGATAGGTTCCGCCCCTAACAACGACCAGAGTGATCTCATTGGTCAGTTTGCTGCTTGCTGCTAACCGAAGCGTGAAGCTCGCACACTGCCCAGTCGACTGGTGCGTGCGGGCGGGGTGCGCTATGCTCAGCCGCTTCTCACATCCTGGTCACTGATTGGTTGGTGAGGAGACCGCCGACGCTGATGTGCTTGAATGAGCTCTTCGGGGGTTGCTAGGGCTTACCTTCTATTGTCCAGAGGTGAAAACTGACTTGCGTGTCCGTTGATCGCGATTGCGTCGAAAGGAAGACTTATAGGGCGCTTTTCTCGAAACAGTGATTTTCCAGACGTCTCGACATGCTCTCTTTTAAACATCGATATCTCCGCAACCGATTATTTTTATAAAATGTGTTATACATCAATCTAAAGCAGAAAGATTAGGGGATTATATCGTGCAATTTTCAAATAATCGACCTTGCCCGACTCTAGGATCATTTTGTTGTAGCGGGTCACAATTTCGTTTTGAATGTTTTGGAATAATGATGTGAGCTTTTGACAAACCTTACTATAATAATGTTAGCGCATAGTGCTGTTCGTCTGTGTGTAAAGTTTTGACTTTGTGAATGTAATTCTACTTGAATTGATCGAAATTCGAATAAAGAATCATTAAAAAGAATGTATGGCACAGTATATGTCAATGGGTATACCATAAAGGACAAAATGACTTATGACAGATGCAAGCTGCTTGTATGCTATACGTGTGTATGTGTGTGTGTGTGTGTGTGTGCAACACAACTGCAGTGACGTTATTCAAAGCATGTTTGAGATTTAAGAGGTTGCGTTTGTTGCAAGACTCAAAACCCTTTATCGAGAAAACCGCATTTTTGATTCACACCTTCACATAGTAATACATTCAGTTTTAAAACCATTTTTCTAGCCAGAAAAAAAAAAAAATATTTTCAAAGCATACATAGACTTGCGGGTCTGATGCTTCATACAGTGTCATGCAGTCAACATTACTATTGCAATCCGTTGAGCTTGTACATTACCACTTTATTCATCACAACAATAATGGTGGATGCTCTTTCATGAACTATTCTTAGGTTGCACCCAAACTGAATGGGGTCCTCTAAATGGGGTGCATTTCACAGTTTGGACTTGGGAACGGCCGCTGAAGGAAGTAGCAGCCTGTTGTGACACACAAAATGGAGTACCGTGTGCTTCATTCGAAGTCATAACTTTGTGCTGTCGAAGATGCACATACGAATAGGCGGCTCATTTTATATGCCTCAATGAATATTAACAAAATTTCCTTTAGAAACAGGTATGATTTGTATGCTTCGCATTCTGCCAGATAGGGTAGACAAGCGAACAGCTTAACGTCGCGGATAAGAGCGTCATATTTCCCTCACACCAGCTCTTTTCAGGAAATAATTGTGCTTGTCTCGAAAGGGTCCATTGCATGAATTGTTCTCGAAAATTGCCACCTTTCAGAGAACTGTGATTACTGTATTCATGTCACAAGCTTGTCGGACATTACTTTCAAAACCTTTAGGCACTTTGCTTTATATAAATTGTCTCCGTCTGTGTCTACCTATGATGGCTAACATATCCATCCTCGGTCTCCTGTTAACATTGATTGCTCCCGTGTTCTGTGATCCCACTGCAGAAGGTAAGTGCATCTATTTTCAAGAGCCTGACCTCATATGAAGTTAGCGCTATCAAGTCTCAAGTGACGGATATAACTGAAAGTTGCTAATAAAAAGGCACGGCTACACAGACAATTTTGTATCAAAGTATCGTACCATCTTTTTGCTCAACGTAGAATGCCGGTAAGCTCATTCCTATTATAAAGTTTCACATTTTCGCTCATTATTTTGTTTGACATGCATTCACCTTGTATCTGTAAAACAACTGAGTTGACTTTTCGTGTTTTTGTAGTTAGTGCAGTGAACATTATAATCAAATCGGTGTATGTAGACAGTTCACTCAAAGGATTCACCAACATACAAGTTTTTTTTTTCTATAAATGCATGTCAGACCAGTCAATGAAGTTTACGTATTTTCCAAGGAAACAATAATATCGGCATTCAGATTTTAGATTTTTTTTTTTTCGTTTGACGTAAGAATCCGTGAACCTTTCGAAACATACAGCATAGAGAGATAAGAGAGAGAGAAACAAAAAACACAAACAGACAAAGTAACCCTTTAGGTAAGACGATGTTAGACATGCTAATGAAGAATCTATGTGACCGTGTATCACAAAACCTACAAAAAGTCGCACATACTGATTTTGTGTTGGGGCTGAATATATGTCAACGAGTCAACCTGATCATTTTTTTTTTTCATATTTCCTGAAAGAGCAAATCTTCTTCTACATTATGCCAAGGTTCTGGATAGTAAAACGTGCAAGAAATTGTATTTTTAGCAGTTATTTCTTGAACGCCGTTTTTGTAAAATAGTGTGATTAAAATTTTGACATGTGTTTTCATTTCTTAAAAACCCAGTGCACACTCTTCACTTTTAACTCTAATAACTTTAGAAAATATAAAGCTACTGCTTTGAAAGTTGGCATTTAATCATGGGGAGAATGTGTTGATAGGGCATTCTTAATTTCGGCTTAATTTAATAATTCCTGCATCATGTTTTTGTCCCATTATTCGCATACATCAATATTGTATTTTTGTCACCCCAACCCACACGATGGAGATTTCAAAGTTTTATAAATCAAAGTAAATAATTTGGTGTACACTATAAGGAATGTTTGAAAAACTGAAGAATCAAGAAACATAATATTCAGTGACACTGTACATGGAAATTCTCTTAAAAATCGAGTAAAAATGTTCACTCTTGAGGGAGTGAATAACAGCAAAGAGTGAATTCAGAGTAAAACTGGAGTGAATTTTGAGTGAAAATGCCCATTTTCACTCGTTTTGGCGTGTTTGGAGTGACGACAGAGATCACACAGAATCCTCAGAGGCGCAAGAGTCGCATTATCCAGATTAAGATTCAGTACCCATGAAATGGGTAAAGATTACACGATCAGGTCCCTCTTATCTTACATCATATGAAATTTCAATTTTTGATTGTTATTTTGAACATCTTAACGTCCTCAAATATGCACAAGTTGCATCATCCAGAAGAAGATTCAGCACCCACGAAATAGGTCAAAGTATATGTTTTCTCTTCAATATTTCACCATTTATGAGAAGATATAGGAATACCAGATTTAGGCAGCCATATTTGAGGTCATCGTGAATATCTCAAAACCTTCAAGAATGTGTAAGAGATACACCATCCAGATTTAGATTCGGAAATTTAGAAATAGGGTAAGACAAACAATCATAGGGCGGACGGTCGCTATAAAACAAGGTTAGGCCAAAAGTCTGGTTTTGGCACCTAGACTATACATGTAAGAATATCGCTAAACGTGTAACTGTCACATGGGCGGACTTAAATCATAACTCGATAACACTCGTGCCATTCACAGTTAATTATGTACACTTTATTGGAACAATCTGTGAAAATGTTAAAACAACAACCAAACAAATTGGATTTCAAAAGAAAGCTTGTTACCACTGTTTTGCCTATGTTCCACACGGGTACCTGGATTAATCCGGTTTCAGCTGTAACTTTGACTTGTCACCTCATTCTAAATAATTGTAATGACTTCACTATCAACCGCATCCCTTTATACTCCTACTATTTACACCATATTGTAGTGCCGTGCTGATCCTGAAATGATCAACCCGCACGCATGACCATTATAGCAGTCGTCTTCTACCACACTGGCTCCGCTGACATCAGGGTTCCGAACTAACCCGTAATTATACAATTACCAACATTATTGTGTTCGCTTACATTTACCTCACAATTTCAGGCCACATTAGTCTGATATTTGCACAACTCTCTCCCCCTCTCTCTCTTCACCTCGCTCTCCTCCCCCCTGTCTCTCTCTCTCTCTCTCTCTCTCTCCTAACTCTCATTCCACTATATATACACACACTCTCTCGTACATCTAACCAGCAAATAGACACTATTGTATGTAACCAACACCATGTAACCAACATTCAGAAAATGTTGAAACGAAAAGGATGAAATGACGGAAGAAGTCTGTAATGGGCATGTGTCAAGAAGATACGTAAAAGTTTCAAAAGGACGTGGAAGTAGTTGAATGAAAATGAAAAGAAACAGAGAAGGGATCGAGCTCCAACACACAGAGAAAGGAATTGCCTGTGCACTCCCGTCACACCAAATTCCTCCGGAGGAGCTTTGTTTGTTTGTTTATTTATTTTTTAATCATCGAAATGTCGTCATAAGCGAACAAAAACAATGCAGTATACAATTATTATTGTGTGATGAAAACACGCAAATCCTCCGTTTATCATGACATGGTGTTTTTTATACTCATCATTGAAATGCAATATTTATTTTTAATTATGTCCCAGATGTTTTTTTTTTAAATTTTACATTTAAGAGACAGAGAGATCGTCAAGTTGTTTGTGCTTTTGTGCTTACTTTGAAAACACATGTTAAAAAAGTGATGATTTAGTAATAGGTTTAAGGCCGCACTTTGATAAGTTCGCTTTTCCAAAAATTCGTTACTCCGATGTCCAAAGGTTTGTTATTCCGGAAATGAAAAAAAAAAAAATCGTAGCTAATCCAGGAGGTTCCTTATTAATAATGTTCCTATTCCGAAAGTTTGTAAATCCGAAAATTAAATATTAAGGTTCACTTTTCTTTAGGTCAGTTCTTTTTAAAGTGGAATGGGCCTGATATTCGTTTAGGTGAAAATTTGTTATGAGGTTTTGAAATCTGGAGGATTTGGTTGTTAATTTGTTTCTCAACATTTGACTAAAGGAACTTGTTCGATTATCCGTAGAATTGGTAGAAATAAATCATGTTTTCATTCAACTTTTTCACGAACATATGTCATTTATGTCTTAGGCATATTAAAGGTCCCATAGGATGTTTTGGTTTTGAAATTTGTTTTCGAAAACATCACGGTATAATTCCGAAAAAAAATCACTCAAAATCTCCATGCAAGTGAAAATTGAAAAATGAAAGATGAAAAACTGGAGTGAAATTATGTCAAAATGGGAAAGTTTGATACATATTGATGATAGGGTGTTTTCAGGTGAAGGATGTTTTTGTTTATCTTTTTTTATTTATCTGTATTTAAGAGTAGCTCCTTTTTTTTGCTACCCCCCCCCTTTTTTTTCATCACTCCCACGTCACTACAGCCTGCAGGAGGTATCTTACCAAAAGAAAAAAAAAATGGCAATTACACGAAGGCATGATTTAATGTGAAACTGAGAGGCTCAAACCCTAGGCTGTCACTAGTGGGTGTGTCTAAAAACGAATTGTGACCCGCAACAACCAAAAGGTCCTTAAGTCGCGCACGGTCGAAGCCGTCAAAATCGAGTTTGAACTCAGAGCATTAAAATTGGTCAAAACTTACGATTTTCTGATTACGATATATTATTGGAGTCTAACATGTCTTCTATCATCTGTCGAAATTTTGAAGCAAAATGAACAAAGGAAAGACCAAAAAATACCGTTTTTCTGAGCCATGTTTTTTGGCGTTTCAACGAAGCAGAAACTGGTTCGAAAATTTGATTTGAGCGCCACGGATAGGTTCCGCCCCTAACAACGACCAGAGTGATCTCATTGGTCAGTTTGCTGCTTGCTGCTAACCGAAGCGTGAAGCTCGCACACTGCCCAGTCGACTGGTGCGTGCGGGCGGGGTGCGCTATGCTCAGCCGCTTCTCACATCCTGGTCACTGATTGGTTGGTGAGGAGACCGCCGACGCTGATGTGCTTGAATGAGCTCTTCGGGGGTTGCTAGGGCTTACCTTCTATTGTCCAGAGGTGAAAACTGACTTGCGTGTCCGTTGATCGCGATTGCGTCGAAAGGAAGACTTATAGGGCGCTTTTCTCGAAACAGTGATTTTCCAGACGTCTCGACATGCTCTCTTTTAAACATCGATATCTCCGCAACCGATTATTTTTATAAAATGTGTTATACATCAATCTAAAGCAGAAAGATTAGGGGATTATATCGTGCAATTTTCAAATAATCGACCTTGCCCGACTCTAGGATCATTTTGTTGTAGCGGGTCACAATTTCGTTTTGAATGTTTTGGAAGAATGATGTGAGCTTTTGACAAACCTTACTATAATAATGTTAGCGCATAGTGCTGTTCGTCTGTGTGTAAAGTTTTGACTTTGTGAATGTAATTCTACTTGAATTGATCGAAATTCGAATAAAGAATCATTAAAAAGAATGTATGGCACAGTATATGTCAATGGGTATACCATAAAGGACAAAATGACTTATGACAGATGCAAGCTGCTTGTATGCTATACGTGTGTATGTGTGTGTGTGTGTGTGTGCAACACAACTGCAGTGACGTTATTCAAAGCATGTTTGAGATTTAAGAGGTTGCGTTTGTTGCAAGACTCAAAACCCTTTATCGAGAAAACCGCGTTTTTGATTCACACCTTCACATAGTAATACATTCAGTTTTAAAACCATTTTTCTAGCCAGAAAAAAAAAAAATATTTTCAAAGCATACATAGACTTGCGGGTCTGATGCTTCATACAGTGTCATGCAGTCAACATTACTATTGCAATCCATTGAGCTTGTACATTACCACTTTATTCATCACAACAATAATGGTGGATGCTCTTTCATGAACTATTCTTAGGTTGCACCCAAACTGAATGGGGTCCTCTAAATGGGGTGCATTTCACAGTTTGGACTTGGGAACGGCCGCTGAAGGAAGTAGCAGCCTGTTGTGACACACAAAATGGAGTACCGTGTGCTTCATTCGAAGTCATAACTTTGTGCTGTCGAAGATGCACATACGAATAGGCGGCTCATTTTATATGCCTCAATGAACATTAACAAAATTTCCTTTAGAAACAGGTATGATTTGTATGCTTCGCATTCTGCCAGATAGGGTAGACAAGCGAACAGCTTAACGTCGCGGATAAGAGCGTCATATTTCCCTCACACCAGCTCTTTTCAGGAAATAATTGTGCTTGTCTCGAAAGGGTCCATTGCATGAATTGTTCTCGAAAATTGCCACCTTTCAGAGAACTGTGATTACTGTATTCATGTCACAAGCTTGTCGGACATTACTTTCAAAACCTTTAGGCACTTTGCTTTCTATAAATTGTCTCCGTCTGTGTCTACCTATGATGGATAACATATCCATCCTCGGTCTCCTGTTAACATTGATTGCTCCCGTGTTCTGTGATCCCACTGCAGAAGGTAAGTGCATCTATTTTCAAGAGCCTGACCTCATATGAAGTTAGCGCTATCAAGTCTCAAGTGACGGATATAACTGAAAGTTGCTAATAAAAAGGCACGGCTACACAGACAATTTTGTATCAAAGTATCGTACCTTCTTTTTGCTCAACGTAGAATGCCGGTAAGCTCATTCCTATTATAAAGTTTCACATTTTCGCTCATTATTTTGTTTGACATGCATTCACCTTGTATCTGTAAAACAACTGAGTTGACTTTTCGTGTTTTTGTAGTTAGTGCAGTGAACATTATAATCAAATCGGTGTATGTAGACAGTTCACTCAAAGGATTCACCAACATACAAGTTTTTTTTTTCTATAAATGCATGTCAGACCAGTCAATGAAATTTACGTATTTTCCAAGGAAACAATAATATCGGCATTCAGATTTTAGATTTTTTTTTTCGTTTGACGTAAGAATCCGTGAACCTTTCGAAACATACAGCATAGAGAGATAAGAGAGAGAGAAACAAAAAACACAAACAGACAAAGTAACCCTTTAGGTAAGACGATGTTAGACATGCTAATGAAGAATCTATGTGACCGTGTATCACAAAACCTACAAAAAGTCGCACATACTGATTTTGTGTTGGGGCTGAATATATGTCAACGAGTCAACCTGATCAATTTTTTTTTTCATATTTCCTGAAAGAGCAAATCCTCTTCTACATTATGCCAAGGTTCTGGATAGTAAAACGTGCAAGAAATTGTATTTTTAGCAGTTATTTCTTGAACGCCGTTTTTGTAAAATAGTGTGATTAAAATTTTGACATGTGTTTTCATTTCTTAAAAACCCAGTGCACACTCTTCACTTTTAACTCTAATAACTTTAGAAAATATAAAGCTACTGCTTTGAAAGTTGGCATTTAATCATGGGGAGAATGTGTTGATAGGGCATTCTTAATTTCAGCTTAATTTAATAATTCCTGCATCATGTTTTTGTCCCATTATTCGCATACATCAATATTGTATTTTTGTCACCCCAACCCACACGATGGAGATTTCAAAGTTTTATAAATCAAAGTAAATAATTTGGTGTACACTATAAGGAATGTTTGAAAAACTGAAGAATCAAGAAACATAATATTCAGTGACACTGTACATGGAAATTCTCTTAAAAATCGAGTAAAAATGTTCACTCTTGAGGGAGTGAATAACAGCAAAGAGTGAATTCAGAGTAAAACTGGAGTGAATTTTGAGTGAAAATGCCCATTTTCACTCGTTTTGGCGTGTTTGGAGTGACGACAGAGATCACACAGAATCCTCAGAGGCGCAAGAGTCGCATTATCCAGATTAAGATTCAGTACCCATGAAATGGGTAAAGATTACACGATCAGGTCCCTCTTATCTTACATCATATGAAATTTCAATTTTTGATTGTTATTTTGAACATCTTAACGTCCTCAAATATGCACAAGTTGCATCATCCAGAAGAAGATTCAGCACCCACGAAATAGGTCAAAGTATATGTTTTCTCTTCAATATTTCACCATTTATGAGAAGATATAGGAATACCAGATTTAGGCAGCCATATTTGAGGTCATCGTGAATATCTCAAAACCTTCAAGAATGTGTAAGAGATACACCATCCAGATTTAGATTCGGAAATTTAGAAATAGGGTAAGACAAACAATCATAGGGCGGACGGTCGCTATAAAACAAGGTTAGGCCAAAAGTCGGTTTTGGCACCTAGACTATACATGTAAGAATATCGCTAAACGTGTAACTGTCACATGGGCGGACTTAAATCATAACTCGATAACACTCGTGCCATTCACAGTTAATTATGTACACTTTATTGGAACAATCTGTGAAAATGTTAAAACAACAACCAAACAAATTGGATTTCAAAAGAAAGCTTGTTACCACTGTTTTGTCTATGTTCCACACGGGTACCTGGATTAATCCGGTTTCAGCTGTAACTTTGACTTGTCACCTCATTCTGAATAATTGTAATGACTTCACTATCAACCGCATCCCTTTATACTCCTACTATTTACACCACATTGTAGTGCCGTGCTGATCCTGAAATGATCAACCCGCACGCATGACCATTATAGCAGTCGTCTTCTACCACACTGGCTCCGCTGACATCAGGGTTCCGAACTAACCCGTAATTATACAATTACCAACATTATTGTGTTCGCTTACATTTACCTCACAATTTCAGGCCACATTAGTCTGATATTTGCACAACTCTCTCCCCCTCTCTCTCTTCACCTCGCTCTCCTCCCCCCTGTCTCTCTCTCTCTCTCTCTCTCTCTCCTAACTCTCATTCCACTATATATACACACACTCTCTCGTACATCTAACCAGCAAATAGACACTATTGTATGTAACCAACACCATGTAACCAACATTCAGAAAATGTTGAAACGAAAAGGATGAAATGACGGAAGAAGTCTGTAATGGGCATGTGTCAAGAAGATACGTAAAAGTTTCAAAAGGACGTGGAAGTAGTTGAATGAAAATGAAAAGAAACAGAGAAGGGATCGAGCTCCAACACACAGAGAAAAGAATTGCCTGTGCACTCCCGTCACACCAAATTCCTCCGGAGGAGCTTTGTTTGTTTGTTTATTTATTTTTTAATCATCGAAATGTCGTCATAAGCGAACAAAAACAATGCAGTATACAATTATTATTGTGTGATGAAAACACGCAAATCCTCCGTTTATCATGACATAGTGTTTTTTATACTCATCATTGAAATGCAATATTTATTTTTAATTATGTCCCAGATGTTTTTTTTTTTTATTTTACATTTAAGAGACAGAGAGATCGTCAAGTTGTTTGTGCTTTTGTGCTTACTTTGAAAACACATGTTAAAAAAGTGATGATTTAGTAATAGGTTTAAGGCCGCACTTTGATAAGTTCGCTCTTCGAAAAATTCGTTACTCCGATGTCCAAAGGTTTGTTATTCCGGAAATGAAAAAAAAAAATCGTAGCTAATCCAGGAGGTTCCTTATTAAAAATGTTCCTATTCCGAAAGTTTGTAAATCCGAAAATTTAATATTAAGGTTCACTATTCTTTAGGTCAGTTCTTCTTAAAGTGGAATGGGCCTGATATTCGTTTAGGTGAACATTTGTTATGAGGTTTTGAAATCTGGAGGATTTGGTTGTTAATTTGTTTCTCAACATTTGAATAAAGGAACCTGTTCCATTATCCGTAGAATTGGTAGAAATAAATCATGTTTTCATGCAACTTTTTCACGAACATTATGTCTTAGCCATATTAAAGGTCCCATAGGATGTTTCGGTTTTGAAATTTGTTTTCGAAAACATCACGGTATAATTCCGAAAAAAAAAAAAATCTCTCAAAATCTCCATGCAAGTGAAAATTTAAAAATGAAAAACTGGAGTGAAATTATGTCAAAATGGGAACGTATGATACATATTGATGATAGGGCGTTTTCAGGTGAAGGATGTTTTTGTTTATCTTTTTTATTTATCTGTATTTAAGTGTATTTCCTTTTTTTTTTTTTGCTTCCCCCCCCTTTTTTTTTTCATCACTCCCACGTCACTACAGCCTGCAGGAGGTATCTTACAAGAAGAAAATGGCAATTACACGAAGGCATGATTTAATGTGAAACTGAGAGGCTCAAACCCTAGGCTGTCACCAGTGGGTGTGTGTAAAAACGAATTTCGTTTTGAATATTTTTGAATCATGATGTGAGCTTTTGACAAACCTTACTATAATAATGTTAGCGCATAATGCTGTTCGTCTATGTGTAAAGTTTTGACTTTGTGAATGTAATTCTAATAGAATTGATCGAAATTCGAATAAAGAATCATTAAAAAGAATGTATGGCACAGTATATGTCAATGGGTATACCATAAAGGGCAAAATGACTTATGACAGATGCAAGATGCTTGTGTGGTGTACATGTGTATGTGTGCGTGTGTGTGTGTGTGTGTGTGTGTGTGTGTGGTGTGCAACACAACTGCAGTGACGTTATTCAAAGCATGTTTGGGATTTAAGAGGTTGCGTTTGTTGCAAGACTTTCAAAACCCTTTATCTAGAAAACCGCGTTTTTTATTCACACCTTAACATAATAATACAGTCTGTTTTAAAACCATTTTTCTAGCCAGAAAAAAAAAAATGTTTTCAGCATACATAGACTTGCGGGTCTGATGCTTCATGCAGTCAACATTACTATTGCAATCCGTTGAACTTGTACATTACCACTTTATTCATCACAACAATAATGGTGGATGCTCTTTCATGAACTATTCTTAGGTTGCACCCAAACTGAATAGGGTCCTCTAAACGGGGTGCATTTCACAGTTTGGACTTGGGAACGGCCGCTGAAGGAAGTAGCAGCCTGTTGTGACACGCAAAATGGAGTACCGTGTGCTTCATTCGAAGTCATAACTTTGTGCTGTCGAAGATGCACATACGAATAGGCGGCTCATTTTATATGCCTCAATGAACTTTAACAAAATTTCCTTTATAGAAACAGGTATGATTTTTATGCTTGGCATTTTGCGAGATAGGGTAGACAAGAGAACAGCTTAACGTCGCGGATAAGAGCGTCATACTTCCCTCACACCAGCTCTTTTCAGGAAATAATTGTGTTTGTCTCGAAAGGATCAATTGCATGAATTGTTCTCGAAAATTGCCACCTTTCTGAGAACTGTGATTACTGTATTCATGTCACAAGCTTGTCGGACATTACTTTCAAAACCTTTAGGCACTTTGCTTTCTATATAAATTGTCTCCGTCTGTGTCTACCTATGATGGATAACATATCCATCCTCGGTCTCCTGTTAACATTGATTGCTTCCGTGTTCTGTGATCCCACTGCAGAAGGTAAGTGTGTCTATTTTCAAGAGCCTGACCTCATATGAAGTTAGCGCTATCAAGTCTCAAGTGACGGATATCACTGAAAGTTGCTAATAAAAAGGCACGGCTACACAGAAAATTTTGTATCAAAGTAAACACCATCTTTTTGCTCAACGTACAGTTGTAGAATGCCGGTAAGCTCATTCCTATTATAAAATTTCACATTTTCGCTCATTATTTTGTTTGACATGCATTCACCTTGTATCTGTAAAACAACTGAGTTGACTTTTCGTGTTTTTGCAGTTAGTGCAGTGAACATTATAATCAAATCGGTGTATATAGACAGTTCACTCAAAGGATTCACCAACATAAACGTTTTTTTTTTTTCAATAAATGCATGTCAGACCAGTCAAAAAAGTTTATGTATTTTCCAAGGAAACAATAATATCGGCATTCAGGTTTTAGAATTTTTTTTTTTCGTTTGACGTAAGAATCCGTGAACCTTTGGAAACGTACAGCATAGAGAGATAAGAGAGAGAGAGAAACAAAAAACACAAACAAAGTAACCCTTTAGGTAAGACAATGTTAGACATGCTAATGAAGAATCTATGTGACCGTGTATCACAAGACCAACAAAAAGTCGCACATACTGATTTTGTGTTGGGGCTGAATATATGTCAGCGGGTCAACCTGATCAATTTTTTTTTTCATATTTCCTGAAAGAGCAAGTCTTCTTCTACATTATGCCAAGGTTCTGGATCGTAAAACGTGCAAGAAATTGTATTTTTAGCAGTTATTTCTTGAACGCCATTTTTGTAAAATAGTGTGATTAAAATTTTGACATGTGTTTTCATTTCTTAAAAACCCAGTGCACACTCTTCACTTTTAACTCTAATAACTTTAGAAAATATAAAGCTACTGCTTTGAAAGTTGGCATTTAATCATGGGGAGAATGTGTTGATAGGGCATTCTTAATTTTGTGTATAGTGAAAGCAGACAGACCTCTCCTCTCTCCTCTCTCCTATCCTATCTCTATGCAAGTCATCCCTCCCCTTATTTTCCTGTATGTTATGTATTATGTACGAGGGCTGCATGCAAATCAAGCAATGCTTAAGCTGTAGCCCTTCTGCGTTATTCATTGCATCACTAATATGTTCTGTTGTACATTGTAAAGGCAATGAAGAAACTGTATTGCTGTACATTCTAAAGGTAATGAAGAAACTTACCTTGTTAGCACTTAATGTTTATGTATATCCATTTATATGTATGGTACCAACAATGTATATGATATATGTGTATGTATCTGCATAAGCAATGATATAATGCAGGAACCAATAAATCAAATTAAATCAAATCAAATTAATTTCGGCTTAATTTGATAATTCCTACATCATGTTTTTGTCCCATTAATCGCATACATCAATATTGTATTTTTGTCACCCCAACCCACACGATGGAGATTTCAAAGTTTTACAAATCACAGTAAATAATTTGGTGTACACTATAAGGAATGTTTGAAAAACTGAAGAATCAAGAAACATAATATTCAGTGACACTGTACATGGAAATTCTCTTAAAAATCGAGTAAATATGTTCACTCTTGAAGGAGTGAATAACAGCAAAGAGTGAATTCAGAGTAAAACTGGAATGAATTTTGAGTGAAAATGCCCATTTTCACTCGTTTTGGAGTGTTTATACTGACAACAGGGATCACACAGAATCCTCAGAGGCGCAAGAGTCACATTATCTAGATTAAGATTCAGTACCCATGAAATGGGTAAAGATTACACGATCAGGTCCCTCTTATCTAACCTCATATGAAATTTCAATTTTTGATGGTTATCTTGAACATCTTAACGTCCTCAAATATGCACAAGTTGCATCATCCAGAAGAAGATTCAGCACCCACGAAATAGGTCAAATTATATGTTTTCTCTTCAATATTTCACCATTTATGAGAAGATATAGGAATACCAGATTTAGGCAGCCATATTTGAGGTCATCTTGAATATCTCAAAACCTTCAAGAATGTGTAAGAGATGCACTATCCAGATTTAGATTCGGAAATTTAGAAATAGGGTAAGACAAACAATCATAGGGCGGACGGTCGCTATAAAACAAGGTTAGGCCAAAAGTCTGGTTTTGGCACCTAGACTATAGTACATGTCAGAATATTCGCTAAACGTGTAACTGTCACATGGGCGGACTTAAATCATAACTCGATAACACTCGTGCCATTCACAGTTAATTATGTACACTTTATTGGAACAATCTGTGAAAATGTTAAAACAACAACCAAACAAATTGGATTTCAAAAGAAAGCTTGTTACCACTGTTTTGCCTATGTTCCACACGGGTACCTGGATTAATCCGGTTTCAGCTGTAACTTCGACTTGTCACCTCATTCTAAATAATTGTAATGACTTCACTATCAACCGCATCACTTTATACTCCTACTATTTACACCACAGTGTAGTGCCGTGCTGATCCTGAAGTGATCAACCCGCACGCATTAATTGTTAACAATTTCTCGCTTCCAGCACATAACCTCGAGTGTGTACCGTCCGTGGGATTTTAAAGTTGAGGACGTATGGAACGCACTATCCCTGCTCCAACTCCAAAATATCGCGAATCGCGAGAGACACACGTTCTGCAGTAAACTGTCCCTGGCGTCCAAAGGCTCTCTCTAGTGAGGGGCGGACACAGTCGCTCTCTGCTGTTAATTAGTCTGCCCGGGAGTAAAGTCGGCCGCGACGCCATCTACAAACTTATTTAAATGCGACATATACCAATGGGGTACCTTCTAATCACACACACACAAAACATGTTGCCAACTTTTAGAATCATGATATCATAGTGGTAGTTAAAATTTGCGTTATTATCCATTTCACGAACATGAATAACGCAATGAGATGTTGCAGTAATTATAAATATAACAGTGCATACTTTGTCAACCCTTACTGCTTCATTTTCAAAAGCTGTACACCACTACAATATACATTATCACTTGTTTATGAGGTTCTCCGGGGCTGTAATGCCCTCACATACATTCAGGTCTTTCAACACAACAATTTTTTCAAACCGCAATTAACTAACCGATGACAGGTATAAATATGGATTAAATGTCTGTTCGACCTGTCTACTGTAAACCTGCATAAAGGCTGAAGGTGTACAGCTTCCGGCCGGAAACGAAACTGAGCTCTGGTTGAAATATCGTGCCAAATGGCGTCTGGGTGTGGCGGGTGGTTTTCCTGCCATCGAGCAAAATGAGTGTGCCCCTGACGAAATCTAGATGGTGGCTTGATTTGCGGGGAAACAAATTTGCTACCCGGCGCTCTCCGCAGTTGGACCGCACATGACGATACCTAGCGCGTATCTCACCTGTAGTTGCAAGGAGGTGCGCACGCAAGTCCGGTATAATCGCAACAGAGCCATCAGCATGACCAAAACTTTTTTTTCTTGTTTTTTTTTTTTTTTTTTTTCCCGGGTGAGTCGCGGGGATGCCCGGAGAGGTCCACGCACAACGCCAGTAGGAGGGCCCTTAGCAGCAGCACTTCGCAGGCAACTCCCACGCAGGTACTTCGCAGTCCCTGTATGCAGCCAAGATAATGACATTCCGTGGGACTTTTGCCATTCCTTCAGAGGAATTCTGAGTTGTCAGCCTCCACGCGACTAGTGCACAGTTCACACAGTTCACACTCGCAAGTAGAATTTAAGTAGGACGTGTCCAGCAAGTAAGACACGTGCACTAACTCGCCCAAATCCTTTTCCGCCCTCAAAAATTGTCCTGTTTGCCGGAAAATCCCTACGACAACAAACCCGCGTAGCTTGTCCGGAAAGGTGTGACAGGGCCTAAGCATGGTTGCGGGTAAAAAGATTTGCTTGCGCACCTCCAGGCGACTACGGGTAAGATACGTGCTAAGCACGGTCATGTGCGGATCATCTGCGGGGACCTCCGGGTAGTAAAAATTGTTCTTCTCAAGTCGCACTCACGGCTTGACGGAAAGTGTGAAACGGCCTGTCACGTTGTTATTAATTCATATGCAAATGAGCAAACTGGTCACGGTCATCGATGGCACAGTTCGCATAACATTGCTGCCCTGCCTACTTTGGCAAAAGGAAGCAAGTGGCATTTTTATGGATATTGACTTTTTAAATTGATTTGGCATATTTGAGGCGTGCTCTATTTAACTAAAAAATCCAAAAGTTAAAATTTTGGTTGATTTCTGAGATATTCGGGTGGGAAAAGGAAGCAAGTGCATAAAATTTCATGAAACAATTTGGCAAAGCAAGTAACAGCAAACTAAATTGACCGATCACAATCCACCTCTCATACTGCTCAGCTCCTCATAATGCTTCAGCAGCCAATCGACGTGAGCAGCAATTACATACACATTCACAGTGATCAGTGTAATGACAGTTACATAGAGATCAGCGGGTCATTGACACAAAGCATGCATAATAATTATGTAATATAGAAGACGGCGAGTTGTCATATTGAGGTGTCCTTAAATTTCTCGGTATTTTGACTTTTGTACTATTTCCCCAATTTTGAACTGAACACGAATCCACCTGTTGCCATATTTCTAAATGACGTCTTCAGCCGTTGCCATGGCAACGAACTATTTGTGACCCGCTACAACAAAATGATCTTGAAGTCGGGCGAGGTCGATTATTTGAAAATTGCCTGATATAATCCCCTAATCTTTCTGCTTTAAATTGATATATAACACATTTTATAAAAATAATCGGCTGCGGAGATATCGATGTTTAAAAGAGAGCATGTCGAGACGTCTGGAAAATCACTGTTTCGAGAAAAGCGCCCCATAAGTCTTCCTTTCGACGCAATCGCGATCAAGGGACACGCAAATCAGTTTTCATCTCTGGACAATAGAAGGTAAGCCCTAGCAACCCCCGAAGAGTTCATTCAAGCACATCAGCGTCGGCGGTCTCCTTACCAACCAATCAGTGACCAGGATGTGAGAAGCGGCTGAGCATAGCGCACCCCGCCCGCACGCACCAGTCGACTGGGCAGTGTGCGAGCTTCACGCTTCAGTTAGCAGCAAGCAGCAAACTGACCAATGAGATCACTCTGGTCGTTGTTAGGGGCGGAACCTTTCTGTGGCGCTCAATCCAAATTTTAGAACCTGTTTCAGCTTCGTTGAAACGCCAAAAAACATGGCTCAGAAAAACGCTATTTTCTTATCTTTCCTTTGATCATTTTGCTTCAAAATTTCGAGAGAAGATAGAAGACATGTTAGACTTTAATAATATATCAAAATCAGAAAATCGTAAGTTTTGACCAATTTTAATGCTCTGACTTCAAACTCGATTTTCACGGCTTCGACCGTGCGCGACTTTAGGACCTTTTTGTTGTAGCGGGTCACATTTTCTTTAACAGAACATGTATTTTTTCAGCAAGCATTATAACAAAATAACATGTTGCAAACACCAAAATATGTCAATATAAACATATTTCCTTAATCAAATTAAAAAACACAATTTTTCCAATGTCATGGTTACCTAATAGCAATTATGGTTGCCATGGTAGCATCTATTTTTAAAGAAACTTATAGTTTTTTTCATGCAAAAGCAAGAAAACAGAACAAGATTGAGTGGAATATCTATTACAAATTTATCATTAGGTTTTTCCACTAATCTTTCCACTCTTTCCTCTATTTTGGGCGTGCTGAACCTGAATTCACCTGTTGCCATTTTTTTCAAAATGACGTCTTCGGCTGCGGCCATGGCAACCAATTATTTTCTTTAAAAGGTCATGTGTCCTTTTTTAACATCATGAAATATGCTGTGAGCGCCCAAATATGTCAATGAAACATATCTTTTTAATTAAATTATAAAATCACCATCTGTTTCTATTCACATGTTCAAAAGGAATCGCTCTATCCACTGTTATCCAACTCGCCAGATTGACGCCTATCACCTTCCCCGTACTCGCACTATTTTTGCAAAAAAAACAAACAAACAAAAAAAACAATTGTATTTACTGGACCCAGATATTGGAATGACCTCCCTCAAGATATTACTTCTTCCTTATCTTTATTCACCTTCCAACGCAAATTAAAACAGTTATTACTTAGTGGAAACACACTACCAAGTTTTTAGCAACTTTATTTTTTATACTCCCAGTCGTTTGTCCTTGTCCGCAGCACCAAGTTATTTAAGTTATTTAATGGTACCGATACATCTTTTAATATATAGCATTTTTTTTTCAAACACTGCGAGATCCGTATACAGTCTGGTTTGTGCGATATCTATGTGGTTCATTAGTTTATTCTTTATCGATTTTTGTACTGGTATAATTTTAGTTGGTCAAGACAAACATATCCGTCCTCCGTATCATCACATTACTATGAATTTGGGAACCTACAGTTCTATAAGCGTTAAAGCTTTTAAGTAGGCCCCATCATATTTCTGAAAAAAAAAATCTAATTTTCCTTTTGATGTGATTGTCACTTGCTTCCTTTTGCCAGATTTTTCATGTTTGCTACAAATAATATAATACTTTAGCAAAAGGAAGCAAGTTACATAATAATTAGTTTCTATGGGAATATCAACTTTCTTCGAATTGTCATAAATGCATCAACATATGGCTTGCACGAATACCGACATTATTTCTCATCACAAATTTACATGCAGGAGGGCCTACCAAAAAACATATTTTCTTCATTTGTGGCATTTGCCACTTGCTTCCTTTTGCCATGGTAGGGCAGATTGCCACCTGTCTTAACAATTTTTTTCTCTCTCACTTTCTCTCTCGCTCTCTTACTCTCACTCTTTGTCTCGTTCTCCCTGCACACAAACAAGACTTGTCCAGTTGAATGTCCGATAAAAAAATCAAATACATGAACCGGCGTAGAAATGCATTTTCAATGTGACAGTAACTGACCACTTCACAGAATTTTGGCAAAAAAAGTTATATGGCAGACTTGGTGCAACATCATTTCAGATTCTTCTTTTTGTAGCTGCTCTTTTTCAGGAAACAATCAAAGTTCCGTGAGGAGTCAAGACACTTGCTAATAGTCAAATTTTCATTGTTGTACTCTTAGTGGTAGATACTGTCTCCAGCGTTCAGGGATGGAAAGGGGAAGAAATCCGACTGCCATGCCTCTTCCAAGGGGAGCCTGCAGCTGTGACCTGGGTCAAGGAGAGCGTCTTATATCAGCCGGTTCCCAAGGCTCAATTTAGTAATGGGACTTTTGAGAGCTTGGAGGAGGGATTCGAATTCGACAGGGACTTCAGCCTTGCCATCACCGACTTGAAGTTGGCAGATGAGGGCCATTACGTTTGTCGCGTGCTTCTGAAGAATTTCGGGAATGTCGAAAATTCTGTCCATTTGACGGTTAACTGTAAGTGATATTTTGTATCATGATGTGGAAGTCGGGGTTGGGTTTTTTTTTCGGTCTGCATTAACTTGTGAAAGAATTTGATAAAATCAAAGCAACTGTCAGTGGAAGAGACAAATAAAGGAGTAAATAGCTATGATGGACAGGTTATTTGTCCTCAAATCATTTAACATATTGTCAGCCACTTTAATACGAAAAGGGGGTTGTTTTTTATATCTTTTTTTCTCATTTTAGTTAACCTACTCATTTATTTGTTCTTGGTCTTTTTAAACAAAAGGAACAGTGATAAAAGCAAGCTTTCTCTAGTTTTCATTAATTGTAATTGTATCAGTGTAACCGTGTTACTTTTATAATAAACCAAGTTGAAGTGAATTTATAGGCCAGAAATTATACTGCTCAATCATGTGTCAATGGTAAAGTGGGAAGCTAGTTCGCTGTTCATGGCAGGTGATGAATTTCAACAAATCAACCCGATGAAATCAACAATACCAGTGATTCAAATCCTTCTCACTCTCCCCATTCTGAACGATAACTTCTAAATGTTCAGTATAACATCAAGGTATATGACCAATAAAATAATTATCATAATCTATCCTCTTCTTTTTCTTTTTCTTTCTTCCTTTTTGTTTTGCATATTAAGAAGCAATATATTAACATTTTTGATTGCAATAGGTTGAATTCCGTGATATTACCCTGTTGCAAGCTGCACATCAGCGTGTAATTATTCGTCACTATGGCATTGCTTGGGCAGAAGTCTTCATGATTTGTACGTGTATACAATACTATAAAGAGAAGAGCTGCAGAATGTATATGCCTCTTGGGTGGGAGTGGGGAAAAGGAAAAGAAGGCAATATCTTACCATACTTTGGCGGGTTGCTGTGATATCAATTGATATTCATCATGTGATTACACTATTCCCACCTCTCGTTCACTATAACGCCTTTCTCCAATGTTCCTGGTGTGGCATGGTTTGGTCAATTCCTCAACTTGATCCTTTTGATTTGAAGTTATCTTTTTGACCTTCTGTACCAATATTTCGAAATCAAAAGCAAAAGAAAATGATAAAAAAATGACTGGCATTACCATAGCAACTGTAACATTAAACAATATCTTATCTGAAAGTAAAACATAATTTGTTCTCGAGGAGTTTTAATTTTACTATTTACACAAAACAAAACGGTGGTGTTCGTTCTTTCAAAGGTTGATGTTATTATTCCGAAATACCTTATACCTCTTGATGATGAAATTCATTAACAGCGTTAGTCCGAAAATGGGGGAAAATACATACACACACAAAAGAAGCAGAAAAGTGTGACTAACCCACATTCGAAATATCAGGAATCTTTGATTTAGTCAATCAAAAACTGCCTTAAATATTTACTTTCTAGAATACACATAATAAAATATATTATGAATAACATCTATATGTATATATGCATATATATATATTACTTATATATATATGTATGTGTGTGTATATATATATATATATATATATATATATATATATATATATATATATATATTTATTTATACTTTTAGTATACAGTGTGTGCCAGATCTTGTGCTTTTCTTGTTTCCTTAGCGCTGGCATCAAGACATATAATCGAGGAATGCGTCAATAGGAGTCAGTCCAGTCAATACCGATGCACGTACCAAGCCCCATCCAACGCTACTTCAATTACACTTACGTGTGTCGTGAGTGGATTCAAGCCTGACATTTCTATGATATGGACCGATGAATCTGGGGAGAGACTACAGTCCATGTCTTCGCTACGGACAACACTTTCTGACTACACATACGAGAGGTTCGAGAAAATCAATATTTTAGTCAATCACGGGACAGAGCAAACCTTCGTGTGCATAGCTGTCGGTGACTCAGTAAATGGAACGTCGACCGCAGAAATCACTCTTCTGCCTATATCAGGTTTGTGAAATTGTCAATTAATTATTTGTGGTTTTGAATAATAACGAGGAGTAGCATAGCTTCTGTCGTCACTACCAGAAATTCTGCACAACAAAAAAGTATAAACAATACTTCAACAAATGTTTTACATATGATTTGTCACTGGGAAGTCGAATCTGAGTTTGCTGTTTTGAGTAATATAATTGCTTGACCAAACAATCTTATAAGAGTATATTTTGCTATTACAAACACACGTTTAAAAAAAGCGTTAATGAACTTCGTTGAGTAAAGGCAATAACCGGGGGGCCGAAAGCTAAAAACAGAGGTCGAGTTGTACTCCCTCTACAAACTAAGTAGACCATGCTTATTTTCTAGTTTTAATTGTAACAAACAACATTCCAATGGTCTACCTCAAAAAAAAAAAATTGTTGCGAAAGCCTCCAATTCCAAGATGGCGTCCAAGATGGCCGCCTTATATACTGAATTTGTTATTTGAAAGATAGAATTTGATAGACACATCAGATTTCAACAAATTTGATGTCATTTGAAAGATATTTAAAATTTCTACAAGTTGATACCATGTTTGTGGTTTGCGCCAAGACTACTACACGCACCACTGGCACTGGCGCTTGTAGCAGTGCCAGTGGTGCGTTCAGTAGTCTTGGCAAACGCAGACTTTTTCTTTGACAAACAAGGGTTTGTGCCTGCAAACTAGCTTTCAGTGGTAGCTCAAGTGACGCTTATCGCTATTATTTCAAAGTAGATTGTTTTGAAGCAGATGAGATGAAGCAAAAAATATTTTTCAAATAGAGGTAGTAGCTTGAAACTTGGCACCAATCTTATTATAGATAGTTTAAGACAGAATTTAGATCAACCACTCAAAAAATAAAATCTAGATGACAGCCATCAAAGTTGACACAGTGTATTGCGCCAGATTAAATGTATCATTTCGATTTTGATACAATTTTGTCTGTTGTGCTATCTATTTATATATTTTTGTATATTTTGAACATTGTAATGCTGTTTTAAACCGTCTTAGGTTTTTATGGAGAAATTTTTAAAACCAGTGATATTCTACTCTCCGAAAAAGAAAAAGTTTTCACTTTGGAAGGAGTGAATAACAGAAAACAATGAATTTAGAGTGAATTTGGAGTGAAGTATTTTAGAGTGACCTTAGGGATCACTCGTCACTCTTCGAGTGATTCCTGTGGTCACTCTAAAATGAATGAAAATGAACATTTTCACTCTCGAGTGATCCTGATATCTAATACGGGAAAGCATCTACCAATGGCACAAGTTCAGATCAATTATTGTGACACTATAATCCATTTGAAATCAGCCTAAAAACGATGTAAAAAAAAAAATCTAATAACAGTAAATACAGTTTCAGCATGCTTGTTTTTAAATATGAATATACATCACGAATAATCAATTTGGACAGTTTTATTCGAACAATATTCTAAAAAGTAATTTCGCAAAACACATTCAAGAGCAAATTTGAGAAATTGCAGCCACGTCGGATACTTGGGGGGGGGGGAGAGTTTTTTTTTTTCTCGGATCAGAAGGGCTTCCAAGGACATCTACGACAGACATTATTACACACATACCATCATCATTCAAGTTTCTACAACAGCAGAGTAACATACAAATAAAAAAAGCATATCTTTGATACAGAAGCATATATTTTTATATCAAAGATCGGGCCTTACCCAAACACTGGAATGAGCTCCACCCCCCCCCCCCAAAAAAAAAGACCCTCAATATGGTTTACACTATAGTACAATATCGTTCTGATGTATAGAAACATATAATTGACAGGAATATAAAAAGATTAAAAAAACAGATCAAATTATAAGTTGAGATTTAACTTTGACGCAACACACTAAAGGTATTGTTTACCATTGGGAGAGATATCACATTCGATTTATATGTGCAGGTTAGTTGTATTACAAAACATTCTACCATGTAAAAAAAATATAATAAAGCCTAAAACATACAGAGATATTACCATTTCTTTTCAAGAAACCATAACCATGATAAGTGTTGACAGCTTTGTATAAAAAAAAAAAAAAATTCTTATCAGATCTATTTAGTATATCTAACAACATTTAGCATCAATTATACTGATTTAAGTTTGTACATTAGTTGTTCTATCCCTAACTCACAGTTTAGAACTAGTTTGAGGAATTAACTAAAGCTGGTTTTTTGTTTCACGTGCACTAATGGAAATAATATCTTTAACGACAACCTGGATCAATTACCGCCATCTTGAATTTTGTGTGAATACTATCTTTGTCACTAAATATGACACATTGGCAAAATTTGTGCCAAATTCCAAGCTCCTTCTTCTTTTTGGAAAATACTTTCTGTCCCATCTTATCTGCCTCAGTACAATCTAAATTTGCTATGAAATGCTACAGTAATAGCGACCAGCGTCACCTACCACTTGGCATGAAATGCGAGTAACTAGACCATTCCAGTACTGCAAAATGAATAGATAATGCATAAATATAATTTTGTCAAGTTTGAGATGTTAACTTGTCAACAGTGTATGATATTGCCTGTAATTACATGATGAATATGAATTGTGTCTCAATCTCAATCGCAGGTTTCAAAGTAATCCTTCAGTTCTTCTTTGATAAATACTAAATCACGCATTTTTACATTTCTTCCTTTTTTCAAAACAATAATTATATAAAAATATGGATTCCCCCCCCAAAAAAAAGAGAGAAACAAACAACCCCCTCACAAATATATCACAATATACAGCTAAAGTGGTATCAACAGTTAGTACGTTTTATTCTCCATTATATGACATCAAATTTGTTGCAATCTAATGTCTCTATCAAATTTTATATTTGAAATGTTAAATTCAATAAAAATGGCGACCCTATTGGACCGCATCTGTACTTTGGAGGTTTTCGCAACAAATCTACAGAGTGTACTTACGGAACATTGCTTAGTGTATTTAATATTGTGTATGGTCTTGCGTATAGAGAGTGGAACTCGAAAAGTAAGCACAATCTTGCCAGTGGATTTGACCCTCTGTGTAGTCTTTGGGAACAGATGCCTGTTAATACATGATATCATGTAAAATGAGATTTTAAGTTTGAGACATTATAACTTCTGAACCAAATACAATACTGACCTCTAATTTTCTCCAAATATTAATCATATGGGAAAGATGTTAATTTCTACATGGTTTTCATAGACATTTTTATTATTTTTTTTTTACTTTTTAGAGAAATATTCATGGTGCATTCTGAAAAATGTCTCCATAAAAACCTTGGACGGTTTGAAATAGCAATGCAATGTTCAGAATATATAAAACCATAATTATAACTAGACAGCAAAACAGAAAAAAATTGTATTAAAATCGAAATAATACATTTACTTTGGCGCAATACACTATGTCAGCTTTGATGGCCTGCAATCTTGAATTTTTTGAGTGATTGATCTAAATTTTGTTTAAACTTTCCTTAGCAAGGTTGTTTTAAGCTTCTACCTCTATTTGAAAAATATTTTTTGCTTCATATCATCTGCTTCAGAACAATCTACTTTGAAATAATAGCGATCAGCGTCACCTGAGCTACCACTTGGTATGAAAAGCTAGTTTGCAGGCACAAACCCTTGTTTGTCAAAGAAAAAGTCTACACGCACCACTGGCACTGATGCAAGCGCCAGTGCCAGTGGTGCCTGAAGTAGTCTTGGCGCGCGCCTTTTTTTTTTTTTTTGTTACGACCAACATGGTCTTGTCACAACTAAAGTGGCCATTTTTACAAAGTGAGTTTTCAAGTTTGAGACATTATAACTTCTGATCCGAAAATGTTACTGACCCCTAATTTTCACCAAATATTAAGTACATGTCAAACAAAATTCTGGAAACGTTTCAAAATAATCCTTCAGTCTTTCTGTGATTTATGCTGAATAAAGCATTTTCATGATTTTCCTTTTTTCAGAAAAATATCAAAAAAATGAGTGTTTTTTCCTTAAAATCTCAATCTAGTTATCACAATAACCCACAAATATGGTATCAACTTGTAGAAATTTGAATTTTCTTTCATATGAAATCAAATTTGTTGAAATCTGATGTTTCTATCAAATTCTATCTTTCAAATAACAAATTCAGTAAATATGGCGGCCATCTTGGACGCCATCTTGGATTTGGAGGCTTTCGCAACAATTTTTTTTGAGGTAGACCAGTGGAATGTTGTTTGTTAGAATAAGAACTTGAAAATAAGCATGGTCTACTTAGTTTGTAGAGAGAGTGGAACTCACTCGAAAAGTAAGCGGGTTTTGGGGGTTTGGCCCTCCGGTTACAAGGGCCAGTACCAATGTACTTTTGTGAAAAAAAGAAAAAAAAAAACGCTTTTACCCGTTTAGTCAACTATGTTTTCGACGCTGCAAAATGTGTTGATGCTGTTAATTATCGAGAAACTGTTTTTCGCTTCTTGCTCATGTAATTATTGAAAAACGCGATTTTGCTGTGTCTTTAACAAATTTAAGGAAAGCGTGAGAATGTCGGTCTCATCGTTGGACTAGTCATTGGTATACCAGCTGGCGTATCCATCCTGTTTCTCCTTTTTCGAAAGTTTCGGCAAGCATCCGATCAGGAGTACCTACAGCAAAGAGGTGTCCTTTTATGTTTTATGTTATTTCATTTGATTGCTTGTTTTCTTCATAAAATCACTAAATTGGGATGTACCAAGATAGGTGTAGCCCTTTGTGCCCTTCAAATAGTTGTAATGATATGATTAGAATTGTTTTTAATCAAACATTTCTGCACTGTCTGCATAATATTATAGTAACAGAATCAGCAAAAAGAAATAAAAAAAAAACGATTAGTCCATATTTGCCAAATGGAGATATTTACGATTAAAGGTCAAGAAAAATAAAGAGAATAATAAGAAAGTTTTTGCTTCTTTTGACCATAACTTCAAAAATGTACCTTTAGTGACCAATATATCATTTAAAAGGTATTATTTTGTACTTTATGACAGAGACCGTACTTCAAAATCTTCAAAAATGGACTTAAATCGGTTTTTGCGAACAAACTCTCCAAATACAGGATCTCTCGTTTTACAGTCATAAGATTTTTAAAGTCGCTTTTCATGTTGTCCAGTTTCGGAGGAATCATCACCTGCCCAACAGACAACCATAGATTTTGAAGATGGGAGCAGAAAGTGGTACTCCGTACAATGGTCGGACTTCAAATTTTGTTGCAGACGACTCAAAGACGTGTCCACGCAACACGTGAGTATTCGTGGTTATGTGTAGAGCGACAACACTCTTCATGTAGACAAAAAAAAGATCATTATTATAGGTAAATATTTGTATCACTATGAGCGTTGTGTTACACCCTTCGATGACACTGAATGCTGAATCTTGTGCTCAATGGCAGAATGAATACATTTGTGTTGTTTTTGTGAATGGTTCCTTGACAGGCAGTGCATGAAAGCATGCAGCTTGTAACGATCTTACCGAATAGGCTGGCAATGTATACCACACAGTCTCTGTCAATCTGTTGGCATATCGTCGGCAAGACACAGTGCATCAAACTGCTATGTCACTCGCATATTGTATATTGTGATTACAGATATTGCAAACCGTTTATCAAAGGGAATTTTAAATGATGTAATTCCATGTTTTATATGAAAGTTGAGTGAGGGAAGGAATTTCGTTTCTTCTTATTTTTTTCATTGAGACTGAAGAAGTTGAGTCACTCTTAAAAGTCTTTATATTCCTGCACTGGCTGACTTTTATCACAATAGCCTGAAAACGAAACAAACAAAACAAACAAACAAAAATATTGACGCAAGATATGAGTACTCTGGAAATATACTTACCTATTTGAATATCGGAATGCCTATACCTTGTTTTTACATTTGGCTTTTACATTCCCATTTATGTGCATCGCACTGAATCTTCACTGAAATAACTAGGAATGAGGGTGGAATAGATGAGGCAGTTGGAAGTGTTGTGAATTTTCTTGGTTTCCTTGATCATTTATACTGGCATCTTAATGTGATATTTTTTGTTGTCATTATTGTTGTTGTAATCAATACGATATCATTACATACATTATTGCAATATCGTTACAGCATTACTGTTATAATTATAAGAGTTACCGCGGCAATGTCCGGGTAACGTCCTGGTTTTTGTTTGTTTGTTTGTTTGTTTGTTTGTTTGTTTGTTTGTTTTTTTACCTTGACTTATAAAACGGTCCCCGAGTAGAATTTGACAAAAATTACCGACAAAAACACCCCCTACAAAAAACAAAAACAAAAACAAAACAAAACGTAAGACATTGCTCGATATCTAATTCCCTGGCAAGCATCCTATCAGAAGGCAAATGCGGTAACATTCCTTTGATACACTCAACACGCATGCGCATCATTGCAGAGAGAGAATGATTGACGCTCCGATCATGTGCATGGATTGTAATTTCTGGGCCCCATTTCATTAAAAAAAAAAGAAAAAAATGTTAGGATGACAACATTGGACACTGGAATGGCAACTTCCAGTAGCAACACCCAATCAGGAAGCTGAAATGGCAATTGTCATGGTAACGATTTTCATTGCCATTTCAGCAAGAGTTACTATCATATCAACTTTTTATGAAATGGGGCCCTGATTTCAAGTATATTATAGTTGAGATCATTGGTTGTAACCATGTTTTGTTTGCGCAGAATCTAGAAAAATAGGCCGCTCTGGCCGATGGGCGGGGTAGTCGCATCGGTGGACGCACTCCCATCGTGGAAACATACCTGTGTGAATGTGTCTTTTAAAATTGTACCCTCGCTGTCTCCTGCGCTTTTTTGTCCGAGGGGAGGAATTGTTCTCCGGACGTTGTCGTGACTTTGTCGCGGTAAGGTCTGTTCAAATGGGGCTCAGTTCAGTGTTTTACCCCATGTTCGAGTTTTTTGTTTTGTTTTGTTTTTTTTTTTTGGGGGGGGGGGTGTCTTTTATGTACCCACCGTGGTGTATACACTGTATAATACGACAGACGAAGAATAACCAAGCAATAATGACCTTACAGGTTGAGGGTTGTAGCAGATACCAACTTTCTTCGTCAACCGAAGACATAATCTTTTAAAACTGCTTTTATTACATTACATGGTTAGAAGAGCTCCGAACCCATATGAGCCGTGTGAGTTTGTGAAGGGCGTTTCACCGCCAGAGCTGGGGGAAATTTTGGTAAATTTCAACTTAAAATATTAATTTTCACAATAATTTTGAAAACAAATCGTTCATGGATAACTACGTATATGTGTATGTGTATGTTACGTGCTTTCCGAGCGGACCTCAAGTCGCCTCTTCCTCTTCCGTTGTTATCACGGACATGGAGAAAGCACATCAGCAGCAGCTCATTTCATTCACCTGACGGTTTGTTAGATTTAGCTTGATAATGATTCAAGTTACCATTAAAAAAACCCACTCAATTAATGGTACTTTTTCTTTAAAGCGAAGTCAGAATACCAAATTTGTATTGACACTTATTGACATTATCATGCGGTCTATCGTATCATTCTCAAACCCTCCCCATCCCTCACCTTTCACCGCTTCAAAAAAAAAAAAAAAAAAAAAAAAAAAAAGCAATCAGGAAAATGAGATAAACTGTAGACTTTAATTCTTTCTGTTCCAATGAGTCACAAGGGCACACATTTCACAGACAAACCAGTCGACAGGAAAATAAAAAGTGGCATGCAAACGGTTAATATCATGGTTTGCAATATCTGCCTATCATTAATATTGGGGGATTTCAAGTTCCGTGCTACATAGCACTGGGTCTGTAGTGTTATCTCCTAAACAGCCGCCTTAAATCGAGCTCCAACATCTGCGGTCAGATTAAACACAAGCTACAACACTATTGGACAGCATACCTGAAAACACTGTTCATCGAAACTGAACTCATCTTTTTCCCTTTCAGCCCCGAATACCTTTCTGCGTGTACGCCCTCTATCGGTTCACACTCGCCGCCTATTTCTTCGGGTTTTTGATCACGTATATCATATTGGCAAGGGAGGCAGTTGGCCCGAAGATCTTCATTTTCCCCGGTTTTTGGACACATATTACGACAACATGTTATGTTTGCTTTGCCTGTTTTAATGTTGCGATGGACCTCAAGAACAGCATGACGAAGGCAGCACATGAAGGTACGGGGGTAAATTTTCTACATGACGAAATAGAAGCTTGTTAAATCTTGAATTGATGTTGTTACCCTACGACAACAAGATATATATGACCCGCTGCAACAAAATGATCCGAAAGTCAGGGGAGGAAAATGTTCTATAGATGACATAACATCATTTCCTTACTAGTCTTCATATAGCATGATTCACAAAAAGTACTCGGTTGCGGAGATATCGATGATTTTATTAGTGCATGTCGAGTGGTGTAAGAAATCAGCGTTTCGAGAAAACTGCTTTCAAAGTTTTCCTTCCGGCGTTATCATTATCAAGGGGAAGCAAGGCAATAGAATACAATAGAATGCAGCATCCTAGCTAACTCCGCGATGTTCATTCAAGCTTAGCGCCAGCAGTTTACGCACGACCAATCAGTAACCAGCGTGCTACGCACTGATCAATGAGATCACTCGCTCGTTGCTATGGGCGGAGTCTAGCTGCAGCGCTAAATCGGACACATTTCTGTTCAGTTGAAAGTCGGAAAATCATGGCCCAGAAAAATGCCATTTTCTTGTCTTTCCCTTGTTCATTTAGCTTTGAAATTTCGGAAGATGATAGAAGATACATTAGACTACAAAATTACGTAAATAAAAACACCGAAATCTGAAAGTTTTGACGGAATTTTGATGATCTGACTTCAAACTCGATTTTCTCGGCTCACCCGTCAGTGACTTTAGGTACCTTTGGTTGTAGCGGGTCACATATATCATCGACGATTTCTGGCATTGTGAACTTGATTTAAGGAAATGTGTTACACTGTACTGCATTTATTTCCTGAGCTTTGTAATCACGCTCGAAGTGATACACATACACACACAACACTCAAATACATATATGTGACCATGCATCACAAAACGAACAAAAAGTCGCACCCCATGATTTCACGTTTGGGACTCAAAAAAGGTGAAACGGGTCAAATAAATTGCTTTTTTATTTTTCTTTAAGGAACGACCCTTCTCCTATATTATTACTGAATTTGGGATCATAAAATGAATGGAAAGTTACATTTTTAGCAGTTTCTCTATAACTCTTTTTGTAGAGTGGTGAGATCATGTGTGTCTTAGAGGCCCCTATTCATTTTTGATAACCCTTTTGCACACTCTTCACTTTCAAGTCTGATAACTTTTTGAAGGGATAAGGCTACTGCTTTGAAAGTGTTCATTAATCATGGTCTGTATGTGTTAATAGTGCCTGCTCAATTTCAAATTGATCTGATAATCCCTTCATTGCAATGCCCCCGGTGGTTTACATCCTGTTTTTATTTCCCATTCATCGCATGGCTAGCACGTTGTGGTAAAGATCAAGCGCTTGAATAGACAGGTAGACCCTATGATTCAGAGCCTCTTTTCTCGATTCACACTTTTCCAGAGTGTGTGCCTTTTTTTCAATATATAAATAGGTTAGGAGAGTACAGTTCAATTCAGCTAAACATCATTTTAAGGCTTAGAGTCTACTCTTTCAGAATCTGCCCTTAACTGATATTCCCTGTCTGGCGACCTTCTGTTTGCTTTGTGATGCAGGGTCACATATATGAGGTTAACACAGAAAAAAAATCATCATGACTTTCAACCGTGCTTGCAATGGTCTGTTATATTACTTCTCTCAATGGAAAAGGAAACACTGAGTAGGTCCCTGTGGTGAATTTGGTCACATACGGATTGTCGTCATTTTGGTAACATTTTGTGAACATTTTGATTTTGTTTTTGTTTTTCTCGATAATATCAGAAACACCAAGCAAGTCATATCCTTCATCCTGCTAAAGCAGCGAGAAACTGCTTCTTTCATAGATAGGTTACATATATGTAACCGTGCACCTCAAAACGAACATAAAGTCGCACACACTGATTTTGCGTGAGGACTGAAAATAAGTGAAATGGGTCAACTTGACTTTTTCATATTTTCTGAAAGAGCGGGTCTTCGTTTACATTATGCTAAAATTTGGTATCATAAAACGGGCAGGAAAGTGTGTTTTTTTAGCAGTTTATCTTGAACATTTTTGGTAGAATAGTGTGGTTAGGTGTGTCTTTAGAATCCCTTTTTCATTTCTGAAAAACATTGTCCACACTCTTCACTTTCAACTCTAATAACTTTTGAAAGGATAATGCTACTGCTTTGAAAGTTGGCATTAATTATGGACGGAATGTGTTAATGAGGCATTCTTAATTTCAGTTTAATTTGATAATCCCTTCATTGTTGTTATTCTGGTGGTTTGCTTCCTGTTTTTTGTCCCATTCATCGCACAGACAGTACGGTTTGGTTAGATTAAGATTAAGCGCTTGAATAGACACTGTACTTCAGAGCCTCTTTTCTCAGTTCACACTTTTCCTGAGTTTGTGCTTTCTTTCCAATGTTTAGATAGGTTAGGAGAGTACATTTGATTTGAATTATATATCATTTTAAAGCTTAAGGTCTGCTCTCTCAGAATAATTATGGTCTTAACTAAAAAGTCATATCTGGCCACTTTTTGTTTGTTTTGAGGTGCAGAGTCACATAAATATGAGACCAAACTCGTCATTTTGATGAATTTCAATTGATAGTATCTACCAGAATCAAGCAGAAACGTGGATATATCAGAAGAGAAACATAACAACATGTTGATAGATTAATTTGGTAGTAGGAGAGAACCTCGCAAACCATGAATTTTCTTTCTCAGAATCAATTCAAATTTTAGGGAAGATCATTCTACAGACTCTGTCATTATTCAATTTTGTGACAAAACAAAAATAGTTGAAGCTTTTATTAACAAGGGACATGATATAGGAGTTTTCATGAACCTGATTTAGACATTTGATACTATTAACTACAATATTCATACTAAAAGATTAAGATATCATGGCGTCCGAAGATTACCTGTGTTATGTTCACTGATTTTTAATCTAACAGTATATAATGAGCAACATGTTGATTTTGACTCATGTTCCTGCAAGACATTATAAATAAATTGTGTAGTACCACAAGGGTCTATCTCGAGCCCCTTTTATATCTTATCTATGTGAATGATTCAACCAATGCTTCACCAATTTTAACTATATCATTTGTTTGCAGATGATAATAACATATCTTATTTACATAAAGATCCTCAGACACATGTCTGTGCACTTGATTTTGAATTATGTACAGTTTCTTCTCGGTTCAAGTGCAATACATTATCCTTTAATATTGATAAAACGAATTTCATATGTTAATGTGACCCTGCACTACAAAACAAACAAAAAGTCGCCAAATGTGAGATTTTAGTGAAGACCATATGTGACCCTGCACCTCAAAACAAACAAAAAGTCGCCAGACATCAATTTTTAGTCAAGGCCATATTCTGAAAGAGCAGACTGTAAGCTTTAAAATGATGTATACCTCAAATCAAATCGACTTTTCTAACCTATCTAAATATTGGAAAGAAAGCACAAACTCAGGAAAAGTGTGAAATAAGAAAAGAGGCTCTGAAGTACAGTGTCTATTCAAGCGCTTAATCTTTACCAAACCGTGCTGGCTGTGCAATGAATGGGACAAAATCAGGAAGTAAACCACCAGAGTAACAACAATGAAGGAATTATCAGATTAAACTGAAATTAAGAATGCCTCATTAACACATTCTGTCCATAATTAATGCCAACTTCAAAAGCAGTTTTAGCACTATCCTTTCAAAAGTTATTAGGGTTGAAAGTGAAGAGTGTGGACAAGGCTTTTCAGAAATGAAAAAGGAATTCTAAAGACACACCTAATCACACTATTCTACCAAAAATGTTCGAGATAAACTGCTCAAAAAACACACTTTCCTGCCCGTTTTATGATACCAAATTTTAGCATAATGTAAAAGAAGACCCGCTCTTTCAGAAAATATGACAAAGTCAAGTTCGGCTAAGTTGACCCACCTTCACTTATTTTCAGTCCTCACGCAAAATCAGTATGTGCGACTTTATGTTCGTTTTGAGGTGCACGGTCACATATTGTGAAAGAGCAGACTTTTAGCTTTAAAATGATGTATAACTTAATTCAAATGGACTCTCCTAACCTATCTAGATATTTGAAAGAAGGCACACACTCAGGAAAAGTGTGAACTGAGAAAAGAGGCTCTGAAGTGCAGTGTTTATTCAAGCGCTTAATCTTTAGCAAGCCGTGCTGGCTGTGCCATGAATGGGACAAAAAACAGGATGTAAACCACCGGAGTAACAACAGTGAAGGGATTATCAGATTGAATTGAAATTGATCATGCCTTATTAACACATTCTGTCCATAATTAATGCCAACTTTAAAAGCAGTAGCGTCATCCTTTCAAAAGTTATAGGACTTGAAAGTGAAAAGTGTGTACACCGTTTTAAGAAATTAAAACGGGACTGCAGAGACACAATTAATCTCACTACTCTGCCAAATAATATTCCAGAAAAACGGCTAAATTGTATACTTTCCTGTACGTTTTATCATCCCAAATTTTAGCATAATGTAGAAGAAGACTTGGTCTTTCAGAAATCATCACACAAAATCAGTGTATGCGACTTTTTGTTCGTTTTGTGGGGCACGGTCACATATATCAAAAAGTTCATTCTTTTGATATTGAATATAATTGTGACCCGGTACAAAAAAAAAAAAAAAAAGGATCCTAAAGTTGCTGAACGCCGAGCCGAGAAAATCGAGTTTGAAGTCACTTCGTCAATATTGGTCAAAACAATCGGAGTTCTGTTTTGGGGATAATTTTGTAGTCTAATGTTTTGTCCAACATCTGCCAAAATTTCGAAGCTAAATGATCAAAAGACAGGCAAGAAATTAGCGTTTTTCTTGGCCATGATTTTCCGACTTCAAATGTAAGAGAAACATGTCCGAAGATTTAGCTTTAGCGCCGTAGGTAGACTCCGCCCCTAGCATCGAGGGAGTGATCTTATTGGTCAGTACGTGGCATCCTGATTACCGATTGGTCGTGCGTAGACCGCTGGCGCTAAGCGTGACTGAACATGGAGGAGTTCGCTAGGAGCGTGCCTGCTATTGTAAAGCGGTGAAAACTGTCTCGCCTCCCCATGACCATGATAGCGTCGGAAGGACAACTTTTTTCTCGAAACTCTGATTTCCTCAACCACTTGGCATGCGCTCATAAAATCATCGATACTCCGCAATCGAGTACTTTTGTGAGTTGTGATATATGAAATCAAAGTAGAAGAGTACAAGAAAAACATCATGCCATTTTTCAGAAAATTGTCCTCCCCCGACTTTCGGATCTTTTTGTTGTAGCGGATGACAATTTATATATTGATGTTTTACCCTTTGTAAAAAAAAAAAAAGAAAAAAAAAAAGAAAAAAAGGTCTACCAAATTCCTTGGTGTAATCGCTGATGCCAATCTTACCTGGAATAAAGACGTAATACAAGTACTATTATATCGAGAAATAAATATTTATCTATTAAACTGAAGGATCTTTTAACAGAAAAGTTTGTTTTCATTTTGTACAATGCACTGAATCTAACATACGTGACGTACTGCAATGTGGTATGGACATAGTCTAACAAAACAAAAAGTCAATCAGTTTACCTTCTCAATAAGAGAGCATCCCGTACTGGCACCAACTCACCTCATCTTGCAAACTGTGAACCACTATCTCTAAATTGAGGCCCTGAAAATAAATGATATTCATACATTACAATGCGCAATATTTATGTACAAATACACATCCGACACCCTACCATCCTCGTCACAACCTCTTCACCGTTACGTCCAGCGTCCACCCTAACCCAACTCGAGACGTCAGACTATAACCTCCACACTCCCAAGCTAATGACATATCACAAGCCAATTAGTCACTTTCTACCAGATGTTCGGAATTATGTCCCTGAGCAAATAAAGACAACCACTAAATTATGTTATTCTTAGCCATTTATGACAAATGCCTTTTATCGAAATATGATAATGAATGAGTGATAATGTTAACTCAAAAACAGCTTACAGGTATATTACGAGTTCGGTAATTTGCTGTATGCATTTTTTTTTTATTGTTTTATGATCACATTAAAATCAATAGTGTAAATATAAATATGTAATAGAAATGCACATGGCACAGGATACACTAAAAACAAACCCACTTAAGTATCATGCCCAAACGTTAAAATTAGCAAAACTGCATTTAATGGCACATACAACACAACGCAGCACAGCAGAGCACTCACCCCAGCATATCAGTTGAGTGGAGAATGTCTCTTGAAAACAAATGAACGATAGCTAGTTTGAATTTCCCCTGTATTCTTTGTGCTTCACAATTTACTACAATATTTTTGGGTTGATTATTGATTTGATTTTGTGGCAACATCCGTTCTACAGTTTTGAAAATCGTATTTAAGTCTCTTTACTTTTTTCCCCTAGACCTCAAACCATGTCAAGTTGCTGCTTATGATCACGGTATCCTGCGTTTACGTTATTGCAATGTCTATAATTGTACAATTCTAAACTCAATTCATTCAGATCCTCCTCTTCAGCATTTCCGTATATTTAAAATATACTGTATAAAATAATTTTGTTGAATATTGATGTAATTTATTAATTCAATTTTTTGTAAAATATTCAATGTTTTTGTTGGAAATGATGAAAAATAATGAATAAATGAATGAATTAAGATTTGAATTGATATCAATTTTAGATATCTTGTGTTTGCGTAATTTTGCCAGCACCCGGAACTACAGATTCAAAATGGTAGAAAAAGATGCAACAGATTGGATGACGACACAAAAATGGAAATGTATTTGTGACACGTAAAACATGTCAGGGGAGGACAATTTTCATGGGGAGGACAAATGTCATGACATAATTCTCTTACTCTTCTACTTTGATTTCATATACCCCAGTATAACACAACTCATAAATGTACTCGGTTGCGGAGATATCAATGATTTTATTAATGTATGTCAAGTGGTTCAGGAAATCAGAGTTTCGAGAAAAACGCCTTCAAAGTTTTCCTTCCGACGCTATCATGATCAAGGGGAGGCGCCACAGTTTTCACCGCTTGACAATAGAAGGCATGCTCGTAGTGACCTTCGCGATGTTCATTCAAGCTTAGCGCCTGCGGTCTACGCACGACCAATCAGTAATAAGGATGCCACGCACTGACCAATACGATCACTCCCTCGTTGCTATAGGGGAGGAGTCTAGCTGCGGCGCTGAATCTAAATATTCGGATACGTTTCTGTTATGATGAAAGTCGGAAAATCATGGCCCAGAAAAACGCCAATTTCTTGCCTATCCTTGATCATCTAAGCTTCAAAATCTCGGCAGATGATAGACAAAAGATAAGACTAAAAAATAATGCCAAAAATAGAAATCTGATTGTTTCGACCAATTTTTATGATGTGACTTCAAACTTGATTTTCTCGGCTCAGCCGTCAGCGACTTTAGGATTCTTTTGTTGTAGCGGGTCACATTTTTTTCCAACAAGCCGTTTCCCAAGCCATTTTTTAGAAAACCCCGAAATCCTAACCAAATTTCTAACAATGCATTCTAGTTGACGAGGGCGCCTCATCACTGTTATTCTCTCTTTCTCTGCACAAAATGATCTTTTGTTGTACTTTCAGACAAATTGCGATACCAGATTCAGTGGTTTCTTTTTAACTTTACGGCCGCTCCTTCCATCCTCACAACTCTTGCCGACTGGCAGCACCTTAACTTCGTTGTGTTTATCATATCGGACAAGGTACCGTTGTTGCTTTACATCAGTTTACAACCGCTTCCTGCAGTTGTCTGCCTCATCGAAATCTTCCTCACCCTGATCGTCGTCCGCTTCGTACACGCGGTCTACCCGTTCCTTTTCGTGATTACCTACGAGCTCTTCCTCGTCACATATTGGGCTACTGGGGGAACAGACCAGAACGGATACCGTATCACTGCTTATTATCTCAATTTCGAAGAATACCCCGGCATTGCGGCCGGAATCCTGGTCGGCTGTGTTTTGACAACGCTGGTGTTTCACGCAATCTTAAAGGGATTGTACGCCATTCGTGTCCGATGTATGGATAGGAGAACAGAAGCTGTGCCTCTTACAGATGAGGTGCCAGCTGTCGAGCTCGAATAGACATGACAAACCAGCCACCAGTAGTTTTCAAGGTAGGGCCCTCACTGTTTACACACTGTTCATGTCTCCTGAGGGAAATTTCTACCTCAAAAATATGTATATAAAATGATGGAAACTTGTCAACGACGAACAATAGTAATTATCAAAATTAAATACTTAAATTAAATACTATGCAAACGGGTTGTGCGACATTTCTCTTTTAGAGATATAATTCATTCCAACAAATTTTAATCGAAAGCAGACAACCGATTGGTTTCACCGTATTTCGTTTTAAGATATGTCTTTGAATAAAGATAATATTAGTATAGCAGCAGCACTGAAGACAAGCCTTAGGAAGCGTTACCATGTTGAAACTTCTTTTCTTTTTCTCATTTCTCTTGGAATTTTATCGAATCATGCCTGATCTGTTCATCCCACTTTTCTGCATTATTGAAGTCGCAAGGTTGATAGGGTTGAGATTCAATCAAAGGGGAAGTTGATTTTATGAGTTTGGATCGCCTTTTAAGTCATGATAATCCTGCTGTTTATCTACCATCTACATGTTAAAATTTTGAATGTGACTAATCTAGAATTCTACTCTTTTCATGTTAGAATCCCAATCGGCAATACTTATATATATATATATATATATATATATATTTTTTTTTTAAATGATATTATGAAGAAAGAGTGGTTGATAAAAAGAGTTTTTCGACCCCGAATGAGACAAAACAAGAAAAAAAAAATGGTACCCCTACAACAAAGAGTGACGTATATACATTACTGAAAATATCGTCAAAACCGTACAGATTAAAATCGCCAAATGACCTTCCTTAAAATCACCGATATACTACAACTGGATGGTTTGTAAAGATAGACCAAATGCTTTGAAGAGTCAGGATTGGGGTATAATTGTTTTTATCTCAGTTATATCGCCAACACATGTTCACTCACACGATTATAAATAAAGCAAAATGAATAAATACTAGTAAGCCATAAAAATCACATTAAAATCTGTGGACATGGTCACGTTTTCCGTCAACATTACCAACAATGAGTTAATAGTTATTTACTTCTCCATTGACTTCTCTATCTATATATCTATCTATCAGTCTGCCTTTCTACCTATAATCTATCTTCATCTTTTTCTCTGTATCTTATTTTTATTGTACATAATTTTTCATTGCATATAATAACATTATCATAAAGCTAATTATTATATCCTCGAAATTTCCTACAGGAGTAGCAATATTGTTCACAGTAAAACATTGTTTGGGACAGAAAATGTCTTTTAGGTTTATTTGGTTTTGTTGCTACCTTACCTAATACACTGCAATCTCATTTGTTGGGAAATTGTGTAAAATCAAAATTGAAAAAAAAATGTTTTGCAAAAGAAGGCTGTGAGAGATTGTACAAATTCCACCTTCACTACATACTTTTATGTACACGTCCTTTATTTCATCGATTACGAAAAGGTCTCAAATTAGATGATATCAATGCTTTTCAAACAGTATTAAAGAATACTATGTTTAAGCATACCAAAAATGTGTTACCTCAAGCTTTAAAAGATTATTTCCCATCCAAGAGAAACATTTATTCATATCCAACCAACATTCAACATTCAATCGTCAACATCCAACATTTATCATTGATGATCAGTTAGATGTATTTTTTAACTTCATTTCACACAACATTAGAAATAACATGCAGCTCATGTTCTTCGCCCAAAAGGGATATTCTTGCATAACGCCTTTAAAACTTTTCACTTTTTAATAGTCGATTTCCTTAGTCACTCTCACCTTTGCCAATTCTGTTCCACCTTTTATGTACATACGTAGTTGATTTTATTCTTTGATTCATGTGATTGTTTTGTTTGTTTTTTTTTTTTCATCACTGCCTGTTCATTCTATCTACCACTCTATGCTACAAGGGTGCCATTGTAAAACATATCAAACTGAATTAACCCACAATATGTATTTTCAAGAAAACGTTGATAAATTATTAAAACAAAGAATTATTAATGATTAATATGACAACCTAAGTGCTACGCGAAGTATATAGTGTGTCATTAAAGTTCACTTGTTTCCGATGCAGGGCTACCCTTTTTATCTTACGGCGACTGAAACAAGCGGTATGCAAGTACGAACGTTTTCAGCACGGCTATTTTCTTTTCTGGCCAGGGTATTATGGTTTAGTTGGTCTATGATCAAAAGATGAATTGGCTCACAGTACGAAAATGAAGGTGTATTTCTTCAAACAAACGTATGGTAATATTTGAGATGAATAAACTACACAAGGCTCTTATACTATGCTAGTTCAGAGATAAGCGCATTAAAGAGGGTCGTTTATCATTTTCGTTTTCATTTGTGTTGATTACTATTTTTCTCCTATTTTTATGTTATTTATCCTTCCTTTTACTTTCAGGGGAAATCTGATACCAGATTCAGTGGTTTCTCTTCAACCTCACCGCCACTACTTCTATCATCATAACCACTCTCGACTGGGGGCCGTTGTACATTGCCATATCGATAAAAGTACCAAACTTGTTTTACGGCAGCATCCATCTACTTCCCACCGTTGTCTGCGTCATCAGAAATATCCTCACCCTGATCGTTGGCCGCTTCGTGCACATACTACATCTTCTTAATGAGCATCTACCTGCTCTTCATTGTCATATACTTGGCCACTGGAGGAACGAATGCGTTCGCCATTTCCTTCATTGTCGTCTTCGAGAACCACCCCAGCAGAGAGGCTGTCATAGTAGTACTCGTGACCTTGCAGCAAGGAGTATACCCTCAGCAAAAAAAAAAAAAAAGAAATTCAATTCAATTCAATTGTTATTTTCCACTCATGGGGTGGAACACCCTCGTCAGCCAAAGGCTGGTTTTCAAAAGGGTCCACACATTGATTAAAAATACAAACATTATACGTACAGTATGACACTTTTTCTATTCCATATTTTTCATGGAAGATTTTAGTCAAAATCTTTGTGTCATATACCATATTAAAGGTTATTTAATTAGCTATCAATCCAGTAGGTTAGTACAAAGGGAAATTTCACGCATGAGTGAACACATTTTTTTTTTTGTCTTCGAAGGCACGAAAGTAAAAATTGCAGAACTTGACAGTTGGTCATTCATTTGAAAATGCATTCATTCAATTCAATTCAATAGTTTATTTATTTCCATCATCACAAAGAAAGAAAAGAAAAAGTTGACATAATCCACAGTGATACAATTTTTTTTCATTTCTCTTACACTCGTCCGATAAAGGATTTTTTTTTTCAATACAATATAAAGTATATTATACACGAATGGTGTCGTAAAAAGAAACAATGCACTTTGTCATGGCAACAAAAATAGTAAATAATCACAATGATGGAAACCAGTGTTCCACTAAAAAAGCCACGCTTGTAAAACGTGGAACACTGGAACAAAACAACAACAGCACCAATTTGTTATACCAAATAGACATATTCATTTCAATTCTTCTATATACTATTGTACATTTTACTAATTGATATAATGATGTTGATACTATGAACAATACTTACTAGGATTTTAGGATGCAATCGTATAAACTATATAACATATCACATTTGTGGCACAGACACTATGGGGCCAGGTGTGCCAGGAAAATTGAATGGAAAAAGATATGCAATCTGCCACAAAAAACATAACGACGACAACAACAATAACACAATACACAGAAATAACAAAATTTGAGGAAATGCACTCAGACAGATACTGGACAACGAAGAACGAGGAAAAAGTAGCAGGGAAGAATAGAGAAGGAAAAGGAGAGGGATGGAAAAGGTCTGTGGACACACTACAAAATCTCAAGGAAAAGTGAAACATGACGGGTTTTTCCATTAAACAGAATTAACTGGTATATTTAGAAAACAAATATTTTTTGAGTTTATACTTAAATGTAATTAACTTCACAGATTCTTTTAGATCATTATCTAAGCTATTCCAAAATCTGGGTCCGGTATAAACAAATGTATTTTGAGTGTGTACAGTTCTAACTAAGGGAAGATGAAATTCTTTAGATTGTCTAGTGGGATAATTATGTACGTGGCTGTTACGGTGAAATAAAGAATAACATATTTTGGGTAGATGATTGCAGTTGTAATTAAACATAAATTGACCAAGTTGTAACAAATACAACTCATTTATTTTCAGAATGTTGTGCTCAAGGAAAAGCTTGTCAGTATGTGCTCGGATATGAAGGTAGCACTGATAGCAAAAGATTAGTTTAAGACAATGAGAGATATGAATGAATACCAAAAGTAAGCTTTTTGTTCCCTTGTATCTCTTTATATCCTCAAACAAAAAGGAAGTGGGAAACTAAAGGAGGAAAATAAAACCTTTTTTGTCCACTCAAATTCAAATGACATAGGGAGTAAGCCGTAAAGGTGATTCAGTGAAAAGAATTTCTGTATTTCATTCTTTTAATTTAGGAATTTAAGAATTTAAGAAATCATGATACAAATTCAAGAACCAAATATTTTCAATTTTTTAAATTTGAAATAACATTTCGAATTTCTACCATTTTTGTTAATACTGCCTCTTCTCTAATGTCATTTGAATTTGGATATTACAAAATATTCTTCATTTTCTCCATTTTTTTTTTGCCTTTCTTTATCTTTGGAGGCTACAAAGACATTATAGAGATCAGTGGGTGATTCTGTACATTAATTTGTGGATCTGATCGTGTTAAATTTGTCTTTTGCTCTCATTGTTACATGAGAGAGCACATACGCATGAATAAGAACTTGTCCATTTTTGCAATTTTTACTTTTGTGCCTTGGAAGAGAAAAACACATGTGTTCACTCATGCGTAAAGTTTCCCTTTGTACTAACCTACCAGGGTGATAGCCAATCAAATTACCTTTAATATGATATATAAAATATAAATATTTAGCCAAATATTTTATGAAATATATGAGCTTGGAAAAGTGTTTACTTTTTTTGCTGAGTGTATATAAACTAGCGCTAAGAGGGCTTACTCCCGCGATTTCGCGTAACACGCTAATGGCGAAATACGGACGTCATTTAGGTAACAGACCGATAGAGGGCGTATATTACGTGATCATAGCAGTGTCGTTATAGTGAGTTCTGTCTCCCTTTCATTTTTCCCCGTTTTAGGGGACATACATGGGAAGAGATGTACTTAGGACCTCGTTTTGTCATACAAAAGGATCATTCCTGTCTAATCATGAAATGCAATTGAAGAAATGTCATTTATTTTCCAGTATGCAGTCCCACAATGTTTGAGCTAATGTAGCCCGAGAGAGAAAGAGAGAAAGCGTTTGTCAGCTCAAACACAAACTTTGAGGGACTACAGATTGATAAGTAAATGACATTACTTCACTTTGTTGAACGTACCGACACAAAATATGCTTCTGGTGATATTTTGAGGTCTGAAACAAAATTTTACCGCTATGTGCCTCCTTAAAATGTAGAAAATGTAAGGAAGGCACAATTTGCTCCATTATAGGCTCACGTGTCTAAGAAGCTCGCGTTATCTTTACTATTAAAGTAGCCGCCATTGGGCTCCATGTGAGGCTCCATGGCGTACTACACCCGTTTGCGTGCGAACTCGCGAGAGTACGCCCTCTTAGCGCTAGCTTCTATACGTTTTGCTTTGTGCTGTTGGCTCTGACCATTTTTAATGGATTGTAAGAAATTCGTGTCCGATGTATGGTGTTAGGAGCGTAGAAGCTGTTACTGCTGCCAACGAACCGGTATCTGTCGAGGTCGAAGCACTGACCGAATAGTGTTCATGGTTGGCACCCTCACCATTCACAATCTCGACCAGTTTATTCACTGCCAACATAGCACTGATTTGTATTATTATAATCGACTGAAGTCTAACATTTACGTAATGATGGTTAGCTGCGCTGGTGTTGTTGTCGTCTCTGGTTCAAGTATTTCTTACATTTTATATGATAAGAATACTTAACATGCATCCCTTTGGAGGCCAGGTCGTGTAACGTTAAATTTGCATGACGCTTCAATTTATGTACACGAGTTTACAACACGGCAATACCGATGCTTTGTATTCTTTTCATACATATTCTGTGAGATAAGCATTCTTATAAGTTACAAACTATCATCTATGCGACTTAGGGTTACTGTTGCTTTTTTTTTTGTAGGTCAAATGCACAGTAATGTACTATAAAGGAAAATATTCAATGTTGATTTTGTCAAAGTCTTCATTTCTTTATTTTTTTTATTGCACTCTCTACGTCATAATGTATTTTAGCGTGCAGGGAGTGCATAATATCAGAATGGTGTTTAGTGCCTGCTTGGGCCTATTTTCTAATAAAGCATACTATTGCAGCAGAAAAAAAAAAATCACTAGAGGTAAACCTGAGCTATATTCCATACGAGACGATCAGCCCAGTCAAGCCATGCATATGTTGACGGCCTCCTGCTTCCTTTTTGAATCAGATGTATACTGCCTTATCTGTATTACATGCAACTATAAATGCTTTACAAATATTTTTTTTTTTTTGTTATACGTGTACTATAGTAGTATAGACTGCACTTGCTATATTCCATACGAGACGATCAGCCCAGTCAAGCCATGCATATGTTGACGGTCTCCTGCTTCCTTTTTGAATCAGATGTATACTGCCTTATCTGTATTACATGCAACTATAAATGCTTTACAAATATTTTTTTTTTTGTTATACGTGTACTATAGTAGTATAAACTGCACCTCTGTATTGCTCATTTGTCATTTGGTTATGTTTTGTTTCAATTTGTTGCACCTTTGTAAATCGTGTTGAATTGATTTGGGATGCAAAATAATTAAGAACGAGCGACCGAACGAACGAATGATATTCTTTTCCCAAAATAACAGTAAAACAATAAAATGGTTAACGAGTCCTTTGACCCCAAATATGTTTGCATATTTTAATTTACAGTTTCTCAGAGTTCTCAAAATTAGAAATATTTGTAAACACTTTGTTTTGAGATACCAAATTTACCTTAGTAGAGGAGGAGAATACCATTACCATAATAAAAATGTTAAAAAAACTGTAAGAGCCTCAATGAATGCATTGTATACATGTTTATGTGACCCTGCACCACAAAACCAACAAAAAACCGCTTCATCCAAGTTTTGTGTAGTTAGGTTCATCTCACAATTTTTTTTTAAAATCTATTCAAGTGGGGCAAATAATATCTGTTTACGTTCAGCCACAGGCGTACATCTGCAAGGATTTTCTTTTGTTCAGAACTTGGGGATGACCTATTCATTCATCCCTCCCTGATGCTTTCAGCGAAAGATGACAGAATCTGATCAAAATCTGAATAGGGTACAAAATGAATTCTAAACAGAATTCAATCAACGAGCACCATGCAAGGCGACAATATTCAGAAATGTGCTCAAGTACAAACAGGGAAACGAGTAGAAGCAAAAAAATTCAACAAGGGCAGATCGGGGAGAAGAGTAACAGTTCGAACACAAGAACACATCGGCATGCACCACGTGATGCAAAGCCTCATTCAAGAACCCCGACAAAGTTGCAGGAGAAACAAGCTCTACATGTAATGTGACTACGTACTATATTCAACGTAAAAACGAAACTTGGATTGAGAGGTTTTCTGATGACTGCTGAAAGAAGGCTCATATCTCTGTCTTCAGTAGACCATAAAGCATAAAATTTAAGCCAGTAGTATAACATGAATGCTAGCTTACGATTATAAAATCATATACAATCCGATTTTGTAAATTTGAAGTTCTACTAATTTAGAGTGCAATTAGCATGTTTTTGTGGGACACGTTATACATAATTAAAGATATATAATAATGTGACCGTGAACCACAAAACGAACATAAAGTCGCACACACTGATTTTGCGTGAGGACTGAAAATAAATGAAATGGGTCAACCTAGCCGATCTTGATTTTTTCATATTTTCTGAAAGAGCAGGTCTTCTTTTACATTATGCTACAATTTGGTATCATAAAACGGGAGGGGGTCTTTAGCAGTTTATTTCGAACATTTTTGGTAGAATAGTGTGATTAGGTGTGTCTTTCGAGTCCCATTTTCATTTCTGAAAAAACCTGGTACACACTTTTCACTTGTTTTGAAAGGATAGTGCTACTTCTTTGAAAGTTGTCGTTGATTATGGACAGAACGTGTTAATAAGGCATGCGTAATTTCACTTTAATCTCATAATCCCTTCATTGTTGTTAGTCTGGTGGTTTACTTCCTGTTTTTTGTCCCATTCATTGCACAGCCAGCTGCTACGGTTTGATAAAGACTAAGCGCTTGAATAGACACTGTACTTCAGAGCCTCTTTTCTCGGTTCACACTTTTCCTGAGTGTGTGCTTTCTTTCCAATATTTAGATAGGTTAGGAGAGTCGAGTGACCGTGCACCTCAAAACGAATATAAAGTCGCACACACTGATTTTGAGTGAGGATTGAAAATAAGTGAAATGGGTCAGCCCAGCCGAACTTGACTTTTTCATATTTTCTGAAAGAGCGGGTCTTCTTTTACATTATGCTAAAATTTGGTATCATAAAACGGGCAGGAAAGTGTGATTTTTTAGTAGTTTATCTCGAACATTTTTTGGTAGAAAAGTGTGATTAGGTGTGTCTTTAGAATCCCTTTTTCATTTCTGAAAAACCTTGTCCACACTCTTCACTTTTGACGCTAATAAGTTTTGAAAGGATAGTGCTACTGCTTTGAAAGTTAGCATTGATTATGGACAGAATGTGTTAATAAAGCATGTTTAATTTCGGTCTAATCTGATAATCTCTTCATTGTTGTTATTCTGGTGGTTTACTTCCTGTTTTTTGTCCCATTCATCGCCCAGCCAGCACGGTTTGGTAAAGATTAAGCGCTTGAATAGTCACTGTACTTCAGAGCCTCTTTTCTCAGTTCACACTTTTCCTGAGTTTGTGCTTTCTTTCCAATATTTAGATAGGTTAGGAGAGTCCATTTGATTTGATTTGAGTTACATCATTTTAAAGCTTAAAGTCTGCTCTTTCAGAATATGGTCTTAACTAAAAATTCATGTCTGGCGACTTTTTGTTTGTTTTGAGGTGCAGGGTCACATTTGATTTGATTTATACATCATTTTAAAGCTTAAAGTTTGCTCTTTCACAATAATATTGTGAAAGTTTTAGTTAAGACCATATTATGGTCTTAACTAAAAATTCATGTCTGGCGACTTTTTGTTTGTTTTGTGGTGCAGGGTTTTATATATATATATATATATATATATATATATATATATATATATATATATATAGACAACTACCCAGCAGAGAGTGTGGAAGCGTCATTTCCAACAAAGTGAAATGGCTTCTGTGGTGTACATGATAAGAAAGGAAATGAGTACTGAAAGGAAAGAGAAAAGAAAAAGAAATCTTAATCCAAGAGGTTTAAGGTCTCGGAGAAATAAATATATGATTTCTTTACTCCAATATGTAAATGTAATATATAACTTTGAATAATATTTGTAGGGAAGCACTGCATTACCTTGCTCGGTATACCTGATTTTATGTTGACAGTTTGCATGGGAAGTCCATGACAGGTCATTACCGATCGAGGCCAAAGAATTTGGTGTAATCAACCTATGGCAATGCAACATTGTTAATAGTAATCCCATTAGATAGTTCCTATAAATCTATTAATTTCATAAAACGAGTAAGGGGATGATTAATTGTTTCAATCTATGATTGAATCGAAATAATTTCATTGTGACAGGTATCAACAAAAGTATAGGTATTGCTATTTAAAATGAATATAATAGTCCGCTGCAGTGAGAGATTATCTTTTTTTTTTCTTTAGCAGAAATGCAGAAAGTTAAAATAAATAAGAGAGCACCCTACACAGAGGGAGCCTTGTGGCACAACACAGAAAATAAACTTAAAACGGAAACTACTTTTAATGTTAAAAACTGCTTTCGATGGATAGGTTATTCCTTAAACCAATGTGCAGGTCTTTCACGAATCCCGGTTTGACTCAGTTTGCAAAGTGATACTTAGGCGTCTAAAACGGGAGAGGGTTGGAGGAGGGGGTGTCAAATTATATTTCGGTAAAAACCAATATGTCTCTACTTTGGAAGTTCAAATTCAATTAATGCACTCTCAGTTGCATCTGACACAGCACAATTGATCTAAAACTTCACAATCATAATCTTAGCTCATTTTCTGAGACTTAAACCAACTCACCCATCGTTATTCCCTCTAGTTGCTTTGGTAAAATAATTTGTCTGGTATGACGGAGTTTAGTAACTTATCGCCACGTCTCACAAGAAATGTAGCAAAGTGTGTGTGTGTGTGTGTGTGTGTGAACATTTCTCTTTCCAAGTTTGGACCTTTCACGGGCTTGCTTGAGGCGTTGGGAAAGTCTAGAATTAACTTAAGTAGATTTGACTAGGGGTTTTGTTTCTTGTTAAAGACAAGTCCCAAAGAAGACCATTCAAAAGGTCGTAAACTTGGCATTGACATTAAAGGCATTCAAAGTGAACGAATGCTGCGCCCACTTTCTCCACATTCCCGTCATGATTATGTGTGTGTATATGTGACACTGCACCACAAAACGCACAAAATTCGCCAGATATAGATTTTTAGTTATTGGCAGATTCTGAAAGAACAGACCCTAAGCTTTAAAATGACGTATAACTCAATTCAAATGGATTCTCCTAACCTATATAAATATTGGAAAGAAAGCGCACACTCTGGAAAAGTTTGAACTGAGAAAAGTGGTTGCATGTGAAGTACAGGATGTATTCAAGTGCCTAATCTTTACTAAGCCGTGCTACCCGTACCATGAAAAGGACAACAAACTTGATGTAAACCTATGTAGCAGCAACAATAAAGGGATTATGAAATTTAGCATGCTTGATAAACATTTTCTGTTCATAACAGCTGTCAACTTTCAAAGCAGTAGTATCATCCTGTCAAAAGTTAATAGAGTTGAAAATGAATGTGTGCAAAGGATTTTCAAGGGAATTAAAAGGGGCCTCTGAGAAAAACCTGATCACACTACTTTACCAAAAAGAGGTTGTAGAAAAACTGCTGAAAACCGACTTTCCCATTCAATTTATGATCCTAAACTTCGGGATAATGTAGAAAAAGAACAGCTCTTTCAGGAAATATGGATAACTCAAAATTGACTGGGTTGACTCGTTTCACCTTTCTAAAGTCCTAATATAAAATCAAGGGGTGCGACTTTTTGTTTCTTTTGTAATGCACGGTCACATATATGTTTATATTTCACATAATTATGTATACGCACCGACACATACAAATGTATAGACCTGCATACATGATATTGCACGCAACTTCAGGTGACGTGATTTAAATCGTGTTTGAAATTGTCAGAATTTGGTTGCATTTACTTACTTTCAAAACGTTCTCTTTTGAAATCGCACCTCCTCATAAGTTGTGGCATACTGGAGGTTTCCGCCTTGGCACATAAAGAGTCAAAAGGGATCGCGTAGTTTTGGTTGAGAGATAGATTTAGGTTTCTGTCATTTTCGTGACATAATGAGAAACATGTTATAGAATATGAAAGAGCATGTAATTGTAAGAGGGATTCAGAGTTTATGTGATGAAAATTTGTTTTGAAATGGTTGAAATATCTAAACGGAGCAATACTAGGTTTTCCCGGTCAACTTCAAGTTACTGTTCGGAGCATTCAATTTAAAATATCCCACGCTCGCAGCCCTGAATCAGAAAATCAAATTAAAAATCCGGTCATTCGAATTCTCTATTGGAGCATTCAAATTTAAGAGAGGAGCACGCATTTCAGCAAAGAACATTCAAATTCATCTCAAGCTGCCGAAGGAATGTCATTCAAAATTCGTCATCTAAATTCGTGAATAAGCAACCATATTCCAAATAGGTGCATTCAAATTAAAAGAAATCCTGAATCTGTGTAGTTCGGAACCGTTCACGATTGCCTTTTTCGTCTAGCTTTGAATGTATATTGGGATTTTCGGAAATGTGTCCTGTTCATTCTAAATTTTGAACTCCGGCTTCTCGAGAAGGACAGGCACATTAGGCACTGCATAAGCCTACAGACAAGCATAATAGAGAGGACTGATTGACACATTCGGATGAACAATTTCGACTAATAGTCCAGTCAAAATATGAAATGACCCACAACTAATTGCAACAGAAACGATTCCACTTGCATTTGACCCGGAAGAGCTATTAAAATAACATATTAAAAGTTCCCTAAAATTCGAGTGGTGGATCAGTGTCTGATTTGCATAAATTCAAAATGGCCGCCATACAACCTATTTATGCCTATATCTCGGGATATATAACCCACAGAAAGTAAATTCCGGTGTCTAAACCTATGTTTTTTAGGTCAAGGAATACAAATATGATATCTTTATCAACTTTCAAGCATCCCTTTATATAGTTTTTGCATATATTTGCATACAAAATGGCCGCCATATTGCCTGTGCAAGCCCTATCTTCGTATATCATTAATGTAGCACTCAGAATTAAGTCGCTATATATCTGGACATAAAACCTGTAGAAAATAGATTCTGGTGTCTAAACCTATGGTTTTTAGGTCGGGAAATACAATTATGATACAACAGTAACTTTCAAGCTTCCCTTTATACATTTTCTGCATATATTTGCATTTAATTAAATGCAAATTGGCCGCCATTATAACTCCACAGGCTTATATCTCTCTCTGTAAAAGGTACCTTGTGATGGTGTCTGTGGTCTTAATTTTACTGCTGAGAATCACTGATGTAGAATACGTTCCACTCAGGAATAATTACCTATATCTCACTAAAAATTTGCATAGCTATGTTTAAGCATAAATCTATTCAAATTTTTATCGTGAATATAATTTCTGATATACGAATACAAGCTACAGAACGTTAATTGTACTGTAATCAATGCATCCAATATTTCAAGGGCAAAATTGTTAGAATTCCATTCATGACCTTAACGATTATCCTTACACCCAGTTTTATATTCTTGCATTGATTAAAAGTATTGTACTACATTAAACTCACATTTTCTTGAGATAAAGCCTCAGAACAGAAAACAACTGTAAGTAGCATCAAATAGAACATATCTTTATTCAACTGTAATCTCAACTTAGCTTCCAAAGTGTGCTCAATAGGTACACAACAGTAAAATCTCAAATTATGTAGTAGGAATCGTTAAAAGATTTTTATGATTGCATAATATTTAATGTATTATATCGTGTAATTTTACCCTCATGTTTACTGCTTATACTTGTGTCTATGTTGCAATACTTTTTTTTTTTAGGCCAAAGGGGGGGGGGGGAGGGGAAAGTCATCAAGATCATGATTATCCATAAGCTACTCTACAAAAGTTTCATGAGTTTGGACATATTTTGTTTAGATGATGTTCTTGTCATATTATCTCATATAGCTTTCAAAGTGTGCTTACGGTACGCCAAGATTGGTCTTAAATCATTCAGCAGATTTTTTTCAACATCTTTTTCCTTACCTGCGATGATTTGCAGCCATGTTTAGTCGATACTTGTGTCTTTTGTTGCAAAACTTTTGGCAAAGGCATGTTTATCAATGAGCAACATATGACCGTGATAATTTGTATGGAAGTGGATTTTGTCATATATTTGCATGGTTTCACCCAATGACTTACAGAAAAAAAAAAGCCAGATACAAAAAAAAAAAGAAAGAAAGAAAAGAAAAAGGAAATGCCTTAACATTTCTATTCCTACTCTTGATTCATCAGTCGATCAATACAAACAGCATCCTTCTCATTGGCTTCAAGCTCATAAAACGCTTATAAATTCTGATAAATGTTACTTTTACCATTTGTCGTGTTGTATCTGTTACATCAGGCTGTTAGCAAACTGGTAGTGTATAGTTGCAGGGCAAACAGATTTGACTGCACACAACCCATATCAGTGGCAGATGCGGGCCATTATAGATTAGACATTTGTAATGTTGTATTTCTAAAATATCTGAGGAGTCAGATGATGCTGTTCTAATTGGTGACTAGGAATGAATAACATTTTTGAAAGACATCAACACAGTTTACAACAAATGTGAGACTTACCACTTTTCTTTTCGTCAGTATGAAATGAAGCCGGGATCATATTTGCTTTACATTAATCGACTGCAATTTCACACTATCCTAGTCCAGAGTTCTGCCCCCCACGGAAAAAAGCAGTAACTGACATTTTTATGGATGTCTACTTTTTTGCAAAAATGAATAGTTTACCCAATGCTTTCCAATGTTAATAGGTCAGTTTTGCAAAAAGAAAAATGAAAGTGACCAAAAATACAATTTTTCACTTTTGCAAAAAGCAGTAACTGCATCCAGTTGATTCAACTTTGCAAGTTTCCCCACGGAAAAAAGCAGTAACTAACAAAGCCCACGGAAGAAAGCAGTAACTAACAATTTAGTCTTTATCATTCAGACTCTGTATAGTCCTTCCTGCATATTTTTTCCTCTAATACCATTTATTTTTTCTAATAATTTTTTTGAAACAATGTAAACAGCAGTTTCTCCCATAATTTAGGAGAGTAGATATAAAAAGATTGTTTCACCAGTAACTTGACTCTGCCCGCAGGGAATCATATGACAAGTTGTAGAAAAAGCTTCTTTCTGGAGACTAGCAAACCTGGCAGACTCAGCGCGCTCAGAGTGCAGAATACGCGTGCAGCAGCTGCATGTATGCGCATAAATTCTGCAGCATACAGTAACTAGCTAAACATTGCATCACATCACACTCATCACTTGCATGCACAGTATTGCAGGTCTGGTACAGTCTGAGTGATCATGCCAGTGCTAACCTAGCCCGACCAGACGCTGTTAATACGCTACGCGAATACAGCGTCTGACCAACGAGCGGGCACCTACAAAGTGGGGAACCACAACACAACTACAAAACTTATGAAAATTTATACGTTCTTTATAAACAATGTACACGTTACCAAACGTTACTCACCTTAAGTGCATGCTTGTATTACAGAAGGTTCGTAAGTCCATTGAGAGCCCTCGTGATAAGTCCGTGGAACCAAAAAATGATACTTTCTGGCGGATTCCCTAACACCGTCAGGGTTCATCGTTGCAGAATTCAAAATGGCGCCTTGATCTCTGCGGAAATCTTTTGCGTGCGTGCGATGCGCTGCTTGAGTGTTGGTGTAGCAGCACGGTCGACAGCGCGACCTTTTGAAAGGGCATTCAGATCATGTGACCTCCCGGATATTGGAAATGGCCTGGCGTGAAAGACGATGTACCGTTCGTGAACCGTTCACACATGCTGCATATAACCATCATTTTAGGTAAGTTATCAAATCTAAATTTCAATATTCATAGCATAGATATGAAGTCTCATTATCATTTTGTTCGTCAGATGAGTTTGAAGTGACAAAAAAATGATCTAAAGTATCAAAATTCAATCCGATCGCATGCTATCGTTGGACCCTCTTCGTGTTTGGAGCTTCGTTGGTACAGCCCTGTCGCGCTACGTATGTACAGCGGCGACTGGGCTGTGTATAGTTAGTGCTAACCATGCTGTCACACAGTTTCTGCGGTCCAGGCATGCCTGTAAATCTATCATGAATTGCAGAGGAAAAGTCATGGTAGCCATGGCTTTGGCCAGAACCAGAAAATCTAGGTGAGCTGAAAATATATTGAAGGGAGATGAGCACTAGTATTAATGCACTAACATTAGTCTAAAGTTATGTGTAGGCCCTAAAGTTTAAAATAGGTCTACCAGATCTAACGTTACAGAGTAGATCTAGATTCTAATCTATTGTTAACTGTTTAGTGTTAGACAAAATGTCAGTAGGCCTAATCTAACGTAATAGACCTAGGTCTAGCACTAACATTGGGCATAGATCTGTAGTCTAGCTTAAGTGTAACGTCAGAGTTCGACTAGGATCTAAGACGAAGAGACTTGACTTTATTGTCTAGGCCTAGTCCAGGGTCATGTCATGATGTGTCAGGGGCCAGGCCGGGCACTCCAAAGTTCAATTAGGGTACATAGGTGTCTACCTTATTTTTACACAGAATGTCATTCAATCGACAAGACCTAGTCTAGGTCTAGCGATAGGTCCTAGATCTTATAGATCTAGACTAACCAGAAAGTAGAAGAACTTTATAACCTGGTGGTGGTAACAATTCTCCTCCTATGGTCATGTGGCATGTGCAGTTACTGTTTTTTTTCCATGGGGAAAACAGCAGACTCCTGGCCGTCTGCAGTTACTGCTTTTTTCCGTGGGGAAACTACCCAGAATCAAGGGTGAGCCACCGCAGTAACTGCATTTTCCTAAATAACATTTAAGAAATAACGGAAACATAATTTTTTCCTAGGTATTGTTAGACAACTAGGTATGGTGCATAATCATACCACAAAATTATTTTTGAATGTTTCTGTGTTTTTAAAGAATCTGCAAAAAACACAAAATCGCATTTATCTCAGCTCAGCAGCTATGCAGTTACTGCTTTCTTCCGTGGGGGGGGGGGGGGGGCAGAGTTTGTGGTATAGAACACTTTGAGTGTACGCGAGTTTTCATGTTTTACACTTTTATCATTGATCTATATTTTCAGAGATCACATAACATACCTTAAGTATCTGTATTATCACAAGACAGAAAATGAAAATGATGTACTTGAAACGGAAGAAAGTTTTCTTGAAATCCAATGACTTTGATTATTAGATTTTAAATTCATCTTAGCCAAAGGTTAAAGACAGCAAAAAAAGGTTCAAGCTAATATTGCAAATAGCCATCATTTATCTTCTGGCGTCTATCGACAGTCATGCATGCATTTTCAAAAACCATTTTCAGATTCTCTTTTAAGACCCCATGTAATGACAGATCTTCAACAAACTAGGCAAGTAGCATCCCAAGGATGACAGACTATCAAGTTGTTCAAATAGACGCCATGTCCAAAAGGTCCCAGAACCCCAAAATTAAGGAATTTATCATAAAAAAAGACCTCACACACACACACACACACACACACACACAAGTACAACCAGTTATAACAGAGCTAGGTAAAAAGTACTAAGATGAATATCTTCCAGACTGCATAGTTTCGCAGTTTTATCTTCCTTCTTTTCAAAATTTTACACATTATATATATATATGGTACCTGTACAGAAAATATGACGAAGTAGGGTAGTAATGCATTTCAGTCCAGCAGTGCTATTTAGTCACACCAAATTTTCGACGAATACATTCGTCTTTCTTCAGAATTGCCATTGTCGATCTTCAGGAAGACAAATATATTCGTCGAAAATTTGGTCTGAATAACTAGCACTGTTGGACTGAAATGCATCACCAGTCTACTTCGTCATTATATATATATACATATCTATATATATATATATATATATATATATATATATATATATATATATATATATATATTTAACGTGTGGGCACTAATGTCCCCATCTGTATCTAGAGTTGCTGCTTTTATAAAACCAGAAGAGCATCGAGTAAATACATCAGTGAGTGTATTAGCATACTTTCAAGATTATTATGGCAGATGCAGGGGTGACCTCCTTGGGGCTAGTGCCAAATATGTACCAATTTTCACTCTTTCATCTTCAAAAAAAACCCAAAAACTGTTCAATTTGTTATCAGACTTGGCTGGTAGAATATTGGTATATAAAATGGGAACCATCCCCCGGCCACAGAATGCCCAAAGGCACCTCAAATCTGATCTAGGTGCGGCCACCTTTGGGCTGGGACCAAATTATTGGAGGCCACTTTTGATTTTTGATCCTCCTTTTGAAAACACATGGTCAAATTTACAACAAACTTAGTACTGTAAGTGCATTTATCGCTAGTGGCATGCATATATGGACATCATGCCTCCCTGGGCCCTGGAGGTCCCTAAAGACTTCGAGATATGGCCCTACAGTTTCCCAACGTCTTCCAATTTCCTTTCTCCCAAGTAATAGTCTGTAAACATGCAAGGAAGGGGAACTTGAGATGCTCGGATGAGGGCTGGACCCCTGGGTCTTTTATTCAGAAAGTGAGTGAGTGACATGGTACCCTGATATGACAAAATCGTCATCTAATGTCCAAACTCATGAAACTTTTGTAGAGTAGCTTATGGATATAAGCTACTCTTAGTTTGAATAGATTTATGTATGAATATACGCAAATTTTTAGTGAAATATAGGTAATTATTCCTGAGTGGAAGGTATTCTACATCAGTGATTCTCAGCAGTAAAATTAAGACCACAGACACCAACACTGGGTACCTTTTACAAATGGAGATATAAGCCTGTAGAGGCATTGTGGCGGCTTTTTTGCATTTAATTAAATGCAAATATATGCAGAAAATGTATAAAGGGAAGCTTGAAAGTTACTGCTTATATGATAATTGTATTACTTGACATAAAAAACAAAGGTTTAGACACAAGAATCTATTTTCTGCGGGTTTTATGTCCAGATATATAGCGACTTATTCCTGAGTGTACTACATTACTAAGATACCTGCTTATATATGCTTAATATGACGGCCATTTTGTATGTAATTATATGCAAATATATGCAAAAACTATATAAAGGGATGCTTGAAAGTTGATAAAGATAACATATCTGTATTCCTTGACCTATAAAACATAGGTTTAGACACCGGAATTTACTTTCTGTGGGTTATATATCCCGAGATATAGGCATAAATAGGTTGTATGGCGGCCATTTTGAATTTATGCAAATTAGACACTGATCCACCACTCGAATTTTAGGGAACTTTTAATATGTTATTTTAATGGCTCCTCCGGTTCATATGCAAGTGGAATCGTTTCTGTTGCAATTAGTTGTGGGTTAACCCACTTTTTGTCGTATTTTGACTGGACTATAAATTGAAACTGATAAAATGAGCATTGTTTACGTCTTGTTTGTTGTTTATTGCTATCTTATTGGTTTACTTTTGCGGGACTATGTGAGATCATTGTGTGTCAGCTTGTCTTTAAATTGATGCGTTTTCATTGTGTGGTTAGTGTTGGGGCGTGATTACATTGCCGTTGTGTTGTTTGGTTGCACTGCTCATTACACCTTACAATTTAAAATTTATTGAGATGAAAAACAAAGAATACACCGTGAACACAGAACAATGCAGAGCCTTCATACAATCATAATTACATTATATACAAGCAAGTTCAAAATGTATAATGAACACGTGGACATATGCCAAAAAAAAAATATATAATCTTCATCATAAATCCCAGTATATTCAAAGCTAAATGAGAAAGACACATATACACGGCCCCAAACTAAACAAATTCAGGACTTCTTTTAATTTGAGTGCAATTATTTGGAATATGGTTAACAATTATGAATTTGAATGACCGACGAGATTCCGTCGCTAGCTTGAGATGAATTTGAATGCCCATAGCTGAAATGCGTGCTCCTCTCTTAAATTTGAAATCTCCGATAATGAATTTGAATGCTCCGATAGTGAATTCGAATGACCGGATTTAGAATTTGATTGTTGATTCAGTGCTGCGAGAGAGGAATGCGTGGAATTGAATGCACAGAATAGAAACTTAAATGACAAAAGTATATGAAATTGGCCGGGAAAACCTATAATAAAGGGCGGGACCCACCTTTTATTAGGATTGCTTTGTTTTATTCTCTTTTGGATATCACAGTCATTTCAAATCCGGTTTATATAAATGAACTTTGAATTCCTCTTAGAATTGTATGATTTGTCAACATTTCATACAGTGGTTTCTAAATTTCTCGCAAAAAAGATAAAAGCTGAATTCTCACCTCAATCGATACTATGCCATCCCTTTAAAAGCACACCTACTCGTAGCAGTCTGATGTTCTTTACAGTGTCAGTCAACATTGTCACTGACATTATCATTACAATCGGTTGAGCTGGCACCATTTCATTCTTCAAATGATGATGGTTCCTCCTTTAAGCTGCTGCGCATAAACCTGATATGTATTACTTACAAAAAAGAAAAAAAAAAGAAAATGCATTCAGTTTGGACTTTGTACGCAAAACAATAAAAAAAAAAAAAAAACTTCAGTGTGGAAATCAGGGTGATATTAAGCACTTGTCACAGGCGAAGGAAGAGACACATAATACCTCAATGAACTTGAATAATACGTCTTTTAAAACTGGCGTATTTTGCGCCTCACTATCTTCAAGACACGGAGACTTCGATAAACTTGCAGGCACACAGCTACACCGTGGCATTAAAGGAGTGGTAAATTACCCCCTCCCTCCCCACATTATTAATGCAGGAATCTGGCGTGTCTAGAGAGGGTGCATTGCATGGAGTGTGCTCTGCAATACTCCATGGTTTGAGAACAGTGCTGACTGTGATCACTTCTTGATAGACTAACTTACCTTGTTGATCAAAGTTTGTCTTCGTGTATGTCTCCCTATGATGGATGAAATATCCGACGTCGTTCTGTTATTAATATTGACTGCCTCTGTGTTCTGTGGGCCCACGGCGGAAGGTAACTCTGGCTTCATTTTCATTAACCTGTATTCATGCTACAGATGAAGTCTACCGTTATTACGTCCCAACCTATAAATATCACTGAAAGGCGTTGTTAAAAAGATGCACTGAAACTAATGTACATGTATGCAATGCGATTATCATCATTTTGTTTGATGTAAGAATGCCGGTAAGCTCAATCCTCTGCTAAAGCCCTGTCACACCTTTTCGGGCAAGCCTTGCGTGCGACTTGCGAAGAACAATTTTTATACCCGGAGGTCCCCGCAGATGACCCTCACATAACAGTAGCCAGCACGTATCTCACCCACTGTTACCCGGAGTTGCTCACGCAAGTCCTATTCACCCGCAGCCCAGAATAGGCCCTGTCACACCTTTTCAGGGCTAGCTAGGCGGGCTTGTTGCGTGTGGGAATTTTTCAGCACCCAGGACAATCTTTGCAGGCGGACAAGGATGTGGGCAAGTTTCGCATGCGACTTACCTGCTGGAACCGTGCTACTTACGATCTACTTCCGTGTGACCTGTGTGTCAGGCGCATGGGTGGCTAGTGAGGGCTGACAACTCGGTGAAGGAATCCCTCTGAAGGATTGGCAAAAGTCCCACAGAATGTCATTATCTTGGCCGCATAGAGAACTGCGAAGTACCTGATTCATAGCTGCGAAGTACCTGAAAAAAAAAAAAAGTGTTGGTATTGCTTAAAACTTGGCTGCGGGTAAATCGATACGCGCTAGGTACTGTCAGGTGCGGACCAACTGCTGGGAGGTCCGGGTAGCAAAATAAATAAATAAATAAATAAATAAATAAATCTCCACAAGTCAACCTGTACCGTCACTCAGTGTACAGGCATGCTAATCTGGAAACATTGAACTGCACATTACTTGAATATGAGACCATTCTGAAGCAAACAATTTTCACACAACAATAAAAGATTGGAACAATCATCTCCCACCATTCACATTGATTCCCACTGATCAGTTACTAGCCATCCCCTTTAAGAACAGGAATATAAGATGATAACAATTTTTTTTAAGATCAGCAACTGATCAGACAAAACTCTGATGTATTGTTGCACATGCTGCTGACATTGACTGAAGAGTATTGGGGGGGGGGGGGGCAGAGGATGGCGCCCCCTCCCCCATGGAAATGTTGGGGGCCAATTTATAATTTTGCCCCCACCTCCAGTAATTTCCCTACATATGAAAAAAAAAAGTCGTGATTTTTTGATTGAAAACTGTCAAAATAATTATTTCTCAAGAAAGCATCAGTTTGCTAAATTTCAATTCTAAAAATGCGAAATCTCCCTCGCTCGGTCATTTTCCATAGACTTAGTAGGGCCTACACTATTACATTGACAAATTTCGGAATATTTCATCAAATGGGTGCACTACATCTTTCAATGAGTTCCACAAGTGAAAAAAACAAAACAAAACAAAACAAACTAAAATCAGATGGTGTGAGTAGTACTCGTCTGGGATGAACAATATTCCAAATTCCATTAAACATGTCTTTGTCAGATATTTGTATTTGATTTATAGAAATGCAACAGCTCCCTCGTATGTAGGGTCGTCGATCCTGGAGGGCAAGGGAGCAGTTGCCCCCCCCCCCCCCCCACACACACACACACAAATGATGTTGGGGAGGAAGCTTCCTCGAATGGGAACACATGAAGAGTTAGTTTGCAAAAACCGATAAGTCCATTTTTGAAGATTTTGAAGTACGGTCTCCCACAGAATGTCATTATCTTGGCCGCATAGAGAACTGCGAAGTCCTGATTCATAGCTGCGAAGTACCTGAAAAAAAAAAAAAGTGTTGGTATTGCTTAAAACTTGGCTGCGGGTAAATCGATACGCGCTAGGTACTGTCAGGTGCGGACCAACTGCTGGGAGGTCCGGGTAGCAAAATAAATAAATAAATAAATACATAAATAAATCTCCGCAAGTCAACCTGTACCGTCACTCAGTGTACAGGCATGCTAATCTGGAAACATTGAACTGCACATTACTTGAATATGAGACCATTCTGAAGCAAACAATTTTCACACAACAATAAAAGATTGGAACAATCATCTCCCACCATTCACATTGATTCCCACTGATCAGTTACTAGCCATCCCCTTTAAGAACAGGAATATAAGATGATAACAATTTTTTTTAAGATCAGCAACTGATCAGACAAAACTCTGATTTATTGTTGCACATGCTGCTGACATTGACTGAAGAGTATTGGGGGGGGGGGGGGCAGAGGATGGCGCCCCCTCCCCCATGGAAATGTTGGGGGCCAATTTATAATTTTGCCCCCACCTCCAGTAATTTCCCTACATATGAAAAAAAAAAGTCGTGATTTTTTGATTGAAAACTGTCAAAATAATTATTTCTCAAGAAAGCATCAGTTTGCTAAATTTCAATTCTAAAAATGCGAAATCTCCCTCGCTCGGTCATTTTCCATAGACTTAGTAGGGCCTACACTATTACATTGACAAATTTCGGAATATTTCATCAAATGGGTGCACTACATCTTTCAATGAGTTCCACAAGTGAAAAAAACAAACAAACAAACAAACAAACTAAAATCAGATGGTGTGAGTAGTACTCGTCTGGGATGAACAATATTCCAAATTCCATTAAACATGTCTTTGTCAGATATTTGTATTTGATTTATAGAAATGCAACAGCTCCCTCGTATGTAGGGTCGTCGATCCTGGAGGGCAAGGGAGCAGTTGCCCCCCCCCCCCCACACACACACACACACACAAATGATGTTGGGGAGGAAGCTTCCTCGAATGGGAACACATGAAGAGTTTGTTTGCAAAAACCGATAAGTCCATTTTTGAAGATTTTGAAGTACGGTCTCTGTCATAAAGTACAAAATAATACCTTTTAAATGATATATTGGTCACTCAGGTACATTTTTGAAGTTATGGTCAAATGAAGCTGAATTTTTCTTATTATTCTCTTTATTTTTCTTGACCTTTAATGGCAAATATCTCCATTTGACAAATATGGACTTATCGGTTTTTGCAAACAAACTCTTCACATGATCCTCCGTTAGGTTCTTTTTCATACACTCATTAGTCCACGTTTTAGACTGAAAAATTCTCATATATTTCATAAAGACGTGTGCACTAGATTTCAGTTCCTTTAAGTGCAATCTGTTTCTGCATTCTGTTTTCAATACAATACATTACAAAATTTGACAATAGGTCACAAATTACGTCAGTTGTTCCAGCACATTGACATATACTGTGCAGCACGATTGAATGAAGAAAGTGTATCGATATAGGTAGAAATATGTGACCCGCTAAAACAAAAGGATCCTAAAGTCGCTGACGGTAGAGCCGAGAAAATCGAGTTTGAAGTCACATCATCAAAATTGGTCAAAACAATCGGATTTCTGTTGTCAACATAATTTTGTAGTCTAATGTTTTGTCTATCATCTGCCGAAATTTCGAAGCTAAATGATTCAAGTAAAAGCAAGAAATCAGCGTTTTTCTGGGCCATGATTTTCCAACGTTCAACGTAACAGAAACGTGTCCGAAGATTTGGATTTATTGAACAAATATTGAGTGAATATCGCGGAGGTCGCTAGGAGCATGCCTTCTATTGTCAAGCGATGAAAACTGTCTCGCCTCCCCTTGATCATGATAGCGTTGGAAGGAAAACTTTGAAGGCGTTTTTCTCGAAACGAAACTCTGATTTCCTCGACCACTTGACATGCGCTAATAAAATAATCGATATCTCCGCAACCGAGTACTTTTATGAGTTGTGCTACATATGAAATTAAATTAGAAGAGTAAGGGAATAATGCCATGCCATTTTCAGAAAATTGTCCTCCCCCGACTGTAGGCTCCTTTTGTTGTAGCAGGTCACATTATTATATGAAATAACGTCAAATTAAAGGTAACCCGTGCGACTAAGAACACATCGATTTTTTTTTAATTCATCTCATGAATTTGTTTTTCCCCAGCGACGGAATTACAACATGGAATCGAAGAATGCACGCATAAGAGCCAGTCCAATCAAAGCGGGTGTACGTACCAACCTCCCTCCAACACTACGTTCCTTATACTTACGTGTGTCCAGAGTGGATTTAAGCCTGATGTTTCTATGATATGGACCGATGACTCTGGAAAGAGACTAAAAAACCGTGGCTTCGCGACAGACATCATTGTCTGACGACACATACGAGAGGTTCGAGAAAATCAGTGTTTCAGCCAAACATGGGAGAGAGCAAACCTTCGTTTGCATAGCATGGGCGTAAATCCCGGGGGGGGGGATGGGGGGGATATATCCCCCCCCCCCCCCCTGAAATGGAGGAGGGGGGGATGGCCTGTACAATCATCCCCCCCCTGAATTTTGAGGAAAAAATGGAGGAAGCAGAAATGTGATTGTATCAATTTTGGCATATTGCATGACGTTTGTACGCCGGCCTTCAGACAGGTAACAGAGCTGAACAGTATTCTATCTTGTAGGAAAATGTATAATTTTCTCAAGCGCTCGCTCGCTTCGCTCGCTCACGAAGAAAGTAAAATCGACATGCATTGTAAGGTGTGGCTCAGACGTTGACAACGTCAAATAGTATAGGCCTACATGTAAACATGCTATGACGCGAGTAACTGGGGACCATCTGCAAAATATGTACGAAAAGAAACAAACAAAAACTATATAGCCATAATTGAACCCCCTCCATTTCCTGAATCATTCCTGAGAAACGACAGTGACTGATGACTCAGTCAGGATACATCTATGGGCATACCCAGGGAAGATCATTGGCGTCGAGTCTATGGGGGGGGGGGGGGCAAAGGGGCATTTGCCCCACCCCTACGGAAGTGTTTAAGCAGACAAATCATTTATCCCCCAAGCAATTCCCGAGATGAGGACAAATCTCGAACTTTCTAAATGGAAAATTGTCCAAATATCGCCAGAACTATGCACCGATCGTTGCATTGCAATCATAAACATGCAAAAGTTGCGCCATACAGGATCCCTTTCGATAAACTTTGTACACTTTTGACATTGACGTATATATCCCTAATTTATCAAAGGGTGTGTAGCAGATCTTTCACTTAATTAACAAAAGCACCCTCATTGATATGCAGAGGCGTCGATGGGGGGGGGGGGGAAATGGTTCCCCCATAACAGTGGGACAAACAAAAGCGAAAAATATAGCTACAAACGGCAGTTTTTTTTTAGTGTAAAATGTAAAAATTTGAAACTCGCTCGCTCCGCTCGCTCGCATTTAACCGCTATGCCGTTCTCCTAATGTTGCTGCCACTGACTGACAGCAGTTGCGCCCGGTGCGCCCCCTTAATTTCCAAAGCGGAAAAAAAAAACAGCCACAAACGACAGTTTTGGGGACTGTAAAATGTCAAAATTTTTAAGTTCACTCGCTTCGCTCGCTCGCATTTAATCATTATGCCATTCTCCTGATGTTGCTGCCAGTAATTGCCAGCAGTTTTCGCCCGGTGTGCCCCCCCCCCTTAATTTCCAAAGCGAAAAAAAAAAATACAGCGACAGACGGCAGTCTTTGGACTGTAAAATGTCAAAATTTTGAAGCTCGCTCGCTTCGCTCGCTCGCATTTGATCATTATTCCATTCTATTGATTTTGCTGCCAGTAATTGCCAGCAGTTTTCGCCCGGTGCGCCCCCCTTAATTTCCAAAGCAAAAAAAAAAAAAAATAATAAAAAAAAATAAAAAAATATATATATATATATATATATATATACAGCCATAAAGGACAGTTTTGGGGACTGTAAAATATCAAAATTTTCAAGCTCACTCGCTTCGCTCGCTCGCATTAAATCCGATTATTCCGTTCTCCTGATGTTGCTGCCAGTAATTGCCGGCAGTTACGCCCGATGTGCCCCCCTTAATTTCCAAAGCGAAAAAAAAAAAAAAATACAGCGACAAACGGCAGTCTTGTGACTATAAAATGTCAAAATTTTGAAGCTCGCTCGCCTCGCTCGCTCGCATTTGATCATTATTCTATTCTATTGATTTTGCTGCCAATAATTGCCAGCAGTTTTCGCCCGGTGCGCCCCCCTTAATTTCCAAAGCGAAAAATATAGCTACAAACGGCAGTTTTTGGACTGTAAAATGTCAAAATTTAGAAGCTCGTTCGCTTCGCTCGCTCGCATTCATTATTATGCAATTCTCCTGATGCTGCTGCCAGTAGTTTTCGCCCAGTGCGCCCCCTTAATTTCCAAAGCGAAAAAAAAAAAGCCACAAACGACAGTTTTTGGGACTGTAAAATGTCAAAAATTTTAAGCTCACTCGCTTCGCTCGCTCGCATTTAATCGTTATGCCATTCTCCTGATGTTGCTGCCAGTAATTGCCGGCAGTTGCGCCCGGTGTGCCCCTCTTAATTTCCAAAGCGAAAAAAAAAATACAGCGACAAACGGCAGTCATTGATCATTATTCTATTCTATTGATTTTGCTGCCAATAATTGCCAGCAGTTTTCGCCCGGTGCGCCCCCCTTAATTTCCAAAGCGAAAAATATAGCTACAAACGGCAGTTTTGGGACTGTAAAATGTCAAAATTTTGAAGCTCGTTCGCTTCGCTCGCTCGCATTCATTATTATGCAATTCTCCTGATGCTGCTGCCAGTAATTGCCTGTAGTTTTCGCCCTGTGCGCCCCCTTAATTTCCAAAGCGAAAAAAAAAAGCCACAAACGACAGTTTTTGGGACTGTAAAAATAATGTCAAAAATTTTAAGCTCACTCGCTTCGCTCGCTCGCATTTAATCGTTATGCCATTCTCCTGATGTTGCTGCCAGTAATTGCCGGCAGTTGCGCCCGGTGTGCCCCCCCCTTAATTTCCAAAGCGAAAAGAAATACAGCCACAAACGGCAGTCATTGATCATTATTCTATTCTATTGATTTTGCTGCCAATAATTGCCAGCAGTTTTCGCCCGGTGCGCCCCCCTTAATTTCCAAAGCGAAAAATATAGCTACAAACGGCAGTCTTTGGACTGTAAAATGTCAAAATTTTGAAGCTCGCTCGCTTCGCTCGCTCGCATTTGATCATTATTCCATTCTATTGATTTTGCTGCCAGTAATTGCCAGCAGTTTTCGCCCAGTGCGCCCCCCTTAATTTCCAAAGCAAAAAAAAAAAAGAAAAAAAAAAGATATATATATATATATATATATATATACAGCCATAAAGGACAGTTTGGGGACTGTAAAAAAAAAAAATCAAAATTTTCAAGCTCGCTCGCTTCGCTCGCTCGCATTAAATCCGATTATTCCATTCTCCTGATGTTGCTGCCAGTAATTGCCGGCAGTTGCGCCCGGTGTGCCCCCCTTAATTTCCAAAGCGAAAAAAAAAAAAATACAGCGACAAACAGCAGTTTTTGGACTGTAAAATGTCAAAATTTTGAAGCTCGCTCGCTTCGCTCGCTCGCATTCATTATTATGCAATTCTCCTGATGCTGCTGCCAGTAATTGCCAGTAGTTTTCGCCCTGTGCGCCCCCTTAATTTCCAAAGCGGAAAAAAAAGCCACAAACGACAGTTTTGGGGACTGTAAAATGTCAAAAATTTTAAGCTCACTCGCTTCGCTCGCTCGCATTTAATCGTTATGCCATTCTCCTGATGTTGCTGCCAGTAATTGCCGGCAGTTGCGCCCGGTGTGCCCCCCTTAATTTCCAAAGCGAAAAGAAATACAGCCACAAACGGCAGTCATTGATCATTATTCTATTCTATTGATTTTGCTGCCAATAATTGCCAGCAGTTTTCGCCCGGTGCGCCCCCCTTAATTTCCAAAGCGAAAAATATAGCTACAAACGGCAGTCTTTGGACTGTAAAATGTCAAAATTTTGAAGCTCGCTCGCTTCGCTCGCTCGCATTTGATCATTATTCCATTCTATTGATTTTGCTGCCAGTAATTGCCAGCAGTTTTCGCCCGGTGCGCCCCCCTTAATTTCCAAAGCAAAAAAAAAAAAAAAAAAAAAGATATATATATATATATATATATATATACAGCCATAAAGGACAGTTTGGGGACTGTAAAAAAAGATATCAAAATTTTCAAGCTCACTCGCTTCGCTCGCTCGCATTAAATCCGATTATTCCATTCTCCTGATGTTGCTGCCAGTAATTGCCGGCAGTTGCGCCCGGTGTGCCCCCCTTAATTTCCAAAGCGAAAAAAAAAAAAAAAATACAGCGACAAACGGCAGTTTTTGGACTGTAAAATGTCAAAATTTTGAAGCTCGCTCGCTTCGCTCGCTCGCATTCATTATTATGCAATTCTCCTGATGCTGCTGCCAGTAATTGCCAGTAGTTTTCGCCCTGTGCGCCCCCTTAATTTCCAAAGCGGAAAAAAAAGCCACAAACGACAGTTTTGGGGACTGTAAAATGTCAAAAATTTAAAGCTCACTCGCTTCGCTCGCTCGCATTTAATCATTATGCCATTCTCCTGATGTTGCCGCCAGTAATTGCCAGCAATTTTCGCCCGGTGCGCCCCCCTTAATTTCCAAAGCGAAAAATTACAGCCACAAAGGACAGTTTTGGGGACTGTAAAATATCAAAATTTTCAAGCTCACGCGCTCCGCTCGCTCGCATTTAATCGTTATGCCATTCTCCTGATGTTGCTGCCAGTAATTGCCGGCAGTTGCGTCCGGTGTCCCCCCCCCCCCCCTTAATTTCCAAAGCGAAAAAAAATACAGCCACAAACGGCAGTCTCTGGACTGTAAAATGTCAAAGTTTTCAAGCTCGCTCGCATTTAATCGCTATGCCATTCTCCTGATGTTGCTGCCAGTGATTGACAGCAGTTGCGCCCGGTGTGCCCCTCCCTTAATTTCCAAAGCGAAGAATATAGCTACAAATGGCAGTTTTTGGACTGTAAAATGTCAAAATTTTCCCCCATACCATACCCTCCCCCCCCCCCCGCTTGCTTCGCTCCCTAACATAACCGCTCCTCCTTAGATCAAATACTGTCTACGCCGGTGATAGGCCCCACTATTTAGTAGGCCTTCATAGTGATGTCGCACATGCGGAGCAAGAGCTGAAATACCACGATTTAGTCATTCAATAATATATTGCGAATATTTCATTTTCTTATTTTTTTAAAGAAAAGAAAACACATTTTTTACCAAAAGTGTGCACCAGATCGCTGAATTTCAGGGCTGAAAATGCAAAATCTTCCTCGTGTGGGAGAAGGCTATCACCCCCCCCCCCCCCCCATACACAACCTCCCCCCGTTCGGTCGTTCCACTCTGTCACAGGGGACTTTCCTCTAAATGTGGGGAACGAAAGTCCTCCCTGCGACTGAGATCTTTTCTATAGTCAAAGGTTGTCTTTCTCTAAATGCAGCAGATTGTTAGCAGACCATTCACTCATTCAACTCTTTCGACTTGTGCAACTACAGTGCCTCGAAAGAAGTAGCCAATCACACAGTGTTCTTACAATATAACAATCAGTAAGATTTATTATCTGGTCTCAAATTGTGGTCGTTTACAATAATAACATATTACAAACTTGAATACAGATATCCAATTCCACTTGATCTTGAGCTTGGTTGCTCTGCTCGTTGGTTTATTCTAGAAGCTCCCGTGCTTGGTTGCTCTAGGTTGTCGACGATGCCCTGCCTGAAGTAGCGGGTCGTCTACCCTTACTTCTGGTCCTCTCTGGAACCCTAAACGTGGTCCTCGCTGGAACCCTAAACGGTGGCTCTCTCCCTGGAACCCTAAACACCCTGTTAATTTAATAACATGATACCTCCCTTATAATTTGTGGTCTTTGGTTATTCCTGATTCTATTCATATAACTTCAACAAAACATATGATTGTATATTCCATCATATTAACATTGATTAGCCACACATAATTTCCATAATAATGTTTCACCATGGATCATTATCTTTCATTGTTGAATAGGGGTGATTAATCAGCCCATTAAAATCTAAGCGTTGTTCTAATTCTCTATTTTAACAATGCAATTAAAATTCGGTTTGACATACAAACATCACACATACAATGCAATATCGGGAATTACATAGGAACTTACAAGGCATAAACGACTTCAATTAAATGATCGTGTACTTACAACAGTTGTTGGTGTTTACACTCGAATCCTCCTAGATTCTCTTCTGGACGGTCAGGCTGTCCAAGCCGAAATGCAACAATCCCTGAATCACACTGATTCCAAATAACACTCTGCTACTCTCTAACTTCGCAATCTCGAAGTACCGTAGCCTGGTCCTGAGTGTTCCGCAAATAATGTGGCATCTGAATTTTATGCTCAAACACTGCATATTTATACATTTGTTGGACCATAGGTCTCCATGTAAAATTAATTAAATGAAGTGACTTCCTAGAAAGTTTTCACAGAAGTCCTGCCCCCTTTTCTTATTGGTTGGCGTTTTCTGTCTGTCAAAACTTTCCTGAGTATCTCATTTTGCATTGGTCAGCCTCTGCTTGACGTCACCACTTCCTGTCTACAGAAACCAAAATTCTTTGAAGTGGCCCTGTTTTGACCTAGCTAGAAACTTGTGTTTGACGTCGTGAATGACGTCCACATACCAGTTAGTATGAGGCATACTACCAGGGATACCCTTTCCTCGTATTTTGACGTCATGTACGGTTTACTCATCCCCAAAACATTTAATTCCAAATCACTCTCTTTTACCTTGATTGTGCATCGCAGCATCTCCTTATATGGTTATTTTGATGCAAGCTTTTGTCCTTAAAGCTGCACTTCTTTTGTAACCATTGCGATAACATCAATTTCTTACATGAGCTACTTAATAAACAGTAGTACAATGAGACAAAATATGTCATATCATGACACACTCCCTCTCACATATATTAAAAAAAAAATGTTTTCATACTTTTAAGGTCTGATTTTCCGCCGAAAGTCATCTGATAAGCAAAAAAAAAAAAAAAAAAAAAAGCAAAAAGAACTTCGTCTTCATATTTTTGCTGCCACTTTCCTCCCACATTATATTTCATGCAAAAGAGTGGGACATCCGATCCCTGTATAAAGTGTGTGTGTGTGTGTGTGGGGGGGGGGCACCAAGCTTCTCCCCCCCCCCCTCCCCAAGGCTGCGCCGGTCCGGTGGGCTTGTAATCGTGGTGATGGTGACCATCCCCCCCACTCCTCAGGACGGATTTACGCCGTTGGCTACCGGTGACTCTCTGAATGGAACGTCAACCAAAGAAATTACTCTTCTGTCTATACCAGGTTCTGTGGAAAGTTTTCAAGTTTGTCATTCTGAATAATAGCGTGTCTTATTAGACCTTCATACCGCCATACAAACTATGAAAAAAAGGTATCCATAACAAAAACAGAAAATTAATTTGTTTTTATTCTGATTTGTCACGTGGAAATCTAATCCGAGTTGGCATTTTTATTTTGATTGAATGGAATAGACTGACAATACAAACAAATGCGAGGTTACTCTGCTTTTAAAAGCTCTTGAATAAAAAAAAAAACACCGTTCACTATATATCGCTCAGTATAATTTATTGTCTATCATAATGTGTAGTTTTGTACAGTCAATTCAAACGTCTGTGGCACTAAGCAGAACATCGTCCATGCTGTAAAGTTAACGAGGTACAAATCGACATGTTTAATGACTTCTAACTCTATCAATTATGGACTAACGCTTATTTATTGTGTCAATATGAAATTTCAGGAAAACGCATAAATGTTGGTCTCATCATTGGACTCTCCATTGGTATACCTGTCGCCGTATCCATCCTATTTCTCCTCGTTAGAAAGTTTCAGCAAAAAGGTAGGTATCGTTTTATGTTTCTGCGTTTACTTGTATATTCATTTTTGGTTTGTTTTCTTCATGACATGGAATGAATTTAAGATATTTCCGTCTTTTGAATTTTCGTATTTAAACGATTGAAATTGTTTAAATGAACCATTTCTGCCATGTCTGCCAAGTGATTATTGGGAGAGACTCAGCGAAAGATTAAAAAAAAATACAAACAACTTCGGCTGTATGGTAATAATATTTCGAAAATCAATATTCATGTCATTCAGTTTCGGAGGAATTAACATCGACCGAGCAGACAACCCTGAATAGCGAAGTTGAGAGCAAAAAGTGGTACTCCATTAAATGGGCGGACTTCAAACTTTGTTGTAGACGACTAAGGGACGTATCCAGCCCACACGTGAGTATGAAGTGGGGATGACGTGTGCTTCTCTACAGGAATCTTATGTGATGATTTGTGCAAAATGATATAATATGGACTGGTCTTGAGAGGATACAACATTTAATTCCCCATTCTGTTCTATTTCTACATGTTAACGTAGGGGCCTACATTGTATAGCTGCATTTATACGATCCTCCGAGGCTCGAGTTTTTTACTTGTTTTTTCAACTGTTCACAAGCTCAGAATTAACGGGTTAGCTATCGTGCTCAGTATCTCGAGGTTTTATTTTGTGTTTATGTGTTGTTGTTGTTGTTGTTGTTGTTTTATTTTGTTTTGTTTTTTTAGTACACATATAGAAATAACCCGTTAATTGGTAATGGAGATATCTGCCAGCGAATCTGTGCCTGTATAAAATCTTCCAAACTGGGGGCACGCTAACCCGTTATATTGTGCGTGTGAATGCGGCTTTAAGAAGTTAAAGACCTCGTCATTGTGCGCACGCTGGTATGACTTTGCACTGTAATTATTGGATATACAATCTCGCGCCAGTATTTGAGGCGTTCCCACCTTCACCGCGAGGAAATCAGCATGCTAATTCGGAAATAAGCGGGAGATTTCTTGGGTTTAGCTTCGTGCTCTTGATCGCGCTAATTTGTTATTGTTTCGGGGTCTCAGGTGAAAAAAACGAAAAAAATATAAATACCCCTCTTGTTTAACACGCAAATCTCATAGGCGTTTGTATAATATGGAGATGTGAGAAATTTACCCCTGCTGGTCACGTAAAAAGGAGGGGGATACAATTTCGTAGAACCACAGCTCACATGTCTCATAAAATTATGAGTAAACATGCAAAAAATTTCCCCACTATGGATATGCAGGCATGTCAAAATATCAAAATGCTCATCGTTATATGGGAATTATTTTTGCAAGCATTAAATCCATGTCATTTTAAGCATTTCAGAATCTTATGCTCGTACATATGTATTGTAAGGCAAAATGTCGTTTTGTAGGGACATTGTTTATACAGCTTTGTTTAAACATTTTATTTAAAAACATTGTTACTATAAAAAACAAACTGTGAAAAAAAAAAAAATTTGTCTCTCTCTCTCTATCTCTTTCAGCCACGAATACCATTCTGGTTTTAGGCCTTATACCGGACCGTAATCGCCGCCTATTTCTTTGTATTTTTCATAACGTACGTTGTACTCGGCGTGAAGGCACTGGGCGCGAAGTTCTTCATTTACCTTCCGGTCTGGGCGTATACTGCCTCCGTGTGCTATGTGTGCCTTGCCTTCTTCAATGCTGTGGTGGACTTCGTAAAGAGCAGAAGAAATGCAGAACTTGAAGGTATTAGTATGAGGGAGATGAGGAAGCTAACATAAAAGACAATGATGAGGTTTCCTGTTTTAATAATAAGCCCACTAATGCAGGGGTCGGCGTTAGCCATGGTCCGGCCAACGGGTGGCCTGGGTCACTAAAATGTGATGTTTGGCCACCAATTAAACTCCCTTCTGATAGTTATGGTTTAGTGGCCCAACAGGGCAAATCAGAATGAAAATAAATTCTTATACTTGCTTTTATTTCCTTTCGGGCCAGTTTAGTTTCAAATCAATTCTTTTTGCAAATTTTAGTGACCCAAAGGCAAAAAGTTTGTGTCGAGGCTTTGTGATATTAGTATATATATTTTTTTTTTTCTATGTCGAGCAAAAGTTATTCAGGACGAGTTATTTAAAGAGCTTACTGAGATTTTTATGCGGTTACCCCTAGAGAAAGACCGTGTTGACATTGTTGTCACTTGGTATTATAATAATGATGTGATGAATGACCAGTAGAATGAATTTTCAGATGCTTAAACACACACTCACACACACACACACACACACACACACACACACACACACATGCAGACTAATTAAGTATACAAAATTATGATGCTGATAAACAAATATGACTGCGTTCTTAAGCCATTTCAGTCATGGTCTATTTTATCGATATGACTTTGGAAGACACAATTACTCATACGGCAATTTTCGTTTCCTTTCGAATCATTTCCCTTTATTTTTTTTATCTTTTTGGTCATATACAGTAGCTTCATCTTTCAAATTATCAACCATACTGTTAGCAACACGCGTTTGACATTTAAAAAGAAATGAAAGCATTCTCAAGCAACGCTGTAACATTTATATAGTGATCGCAGGGTTTCGTTTCTCATTGTCTTCTTACAGTTTATCAATTGGCTACTCTTTCTTCTGTCCTATACTTTCTCATTTCTCTTTCTCTCTCTCACATACACAGTTTCGTTTATCTGAATTTACATGAGGGAAAATTAGGGTCGAAACAACAGCACCCGTCCATGCTTACATCAAAGTCGTGAGTGCATATAGCATAGCTTCCTTGATCATTTTCGTTTCGTTTTAATCTTTCTTCGTGCCAATTTGTGTTGATTACCATAGTATACATGTATATTCTCTTTATACTTTTAGACAAAGTTCGGTCCCAGATTCAGTGGTGTCTAACGGGGGGTGGTTGGCTATTCCTGTACTTCAGCATTTCGGTAAAGCTACCCATTTTCGTGTACCTTTGCGTCGATGTCCTCCCCACCGCCGTCTGCATCATCGAAGTCTTTCTCACCCTGATCGTTGTCGGCTTCGTGCACGTGGTTTACCCAGACTTCTATCTGGTCATCAACTTGCTCTTCACTGTCATCTACTAGGCGGCTGGAGGAACGGACCCCTTTGGAAACCCCTATATTTCTCACTTTATCGACTATGGAAACGCCCCAGGCATCGCGGCCGCTAGTGTTTTTGGCGCGGCCTTGGCAGTGCTGCTGGCTCAGGCCGTTTTCAAGGGATTGTACGCCCTCCGTGTCCGATGTATGCATAGGAGAAAAACAGAAGCCGTTCCTGTTACCGATGAGCTATCAACTGTCGAGGCCGCTAAACTCGACCGTGCTATAGGTACCCAACTCACTGACAACATAGCACATCCAGATGCCGTTTTTTTTTTTTTTCTAATTAAGTGAAATATAGAACATACATTAAGATTAAGTACGAGTGCATTGACCCCGAAATTCGTTGCGTAATTGAAATCATTGTTTAAAAAAAATCTCAGAATTGAAAAAGAAGAAGTTGTAACAGCATAAATACTAAATACACACTTAACATTATGTTCGTAAAGGAACTTTATACATAATTATTATTACAGAACTATGATTATGTCAATGTACAGCATGATGTCAGAGGCAGTGACAGTACCAGAAACATGACCAAAATGAATATGGAACCTATACTGTAACCTCTTAGGGAACTCGAAAACTTGCAGTATCCAAATTAAAGAGACAATTACCAGGCAAATTGGAAATGAAATAAAAATGGAAACATCGTTTCGTATAATGTATGTGTAGGGGAAAAGGGGGTTTATATCGAAAGGAGAAAAAAAAGTTATCAACTTTTCGAAGCTGACAATGCAGAAATGTATCTACATGACCCATGAGAAATAATTATCTAATAAACAAATTTAGCCCAATGTACCCAGTCAACCTTTATGTATATATATATATATATATATATATATGAAGGGTTTGTTTGCAAAAACCGACAAGTCCATTTTTGAAGATTTTGAAGTACGATCTCTGTCATAAAGTACAAAATACTACCTTTTAAATGATATATTGGTCACTACATATAAATATATATTTTTGAAGTTATGGTCAAAAGAAGCAAAAATTTTCTTATTATTGTCTTTATTTTTCTTTACCTTTAATCGCAAATACCTCCATTTGGCAAATATGGACTTATCGGTTTTTGCAAACAAACTCTTCATATATATATACATATACATATAAACATGAATGACTTGGCAACTCGAATTGACAGAATGTATAACGTCTGTAGACTTATACCGTTTCACGGATTTATTCATTTATTTCCGTTTTATTTCAACAGGGTAGCCCTTTCAGTTAACAAACTGCTCTACCAAGGGGGCCTGCACAATAAAAAGATACAAAAACATATATTCAAATGCACAACGTTATGATCAAAACAAACGTAAACATATCAACCAGATAGCAAAGAGAGAAAAAAAAAATATGTGTAACAAAAAGTATACTTTGATAAGAATACAGCATGAATTAGAAAGAAAGAAAGAAAGAGAATATACATAACGCGAGTTAAAAAACAACTATAACAACAACAACAACAACAACAACAGAACAAATGATATGTCAGTTCCCGGTGTCACAGAAAAAGTCATATTATGTATTGCACTCTGTTTTTCGTGTGAAAAATCACAATAGGGTTAAAACTTGAGAGATAAAATTCTACTCTGTTTTTTAAATACAGGAAAAGATGACAAAACTTGCATAAAACGAGGTAATTCGTTCCAAAGATTTGACCCTTGATAATGCAGAGATCTCTTATAATATTCCGTGCGGGGTGTATTGATTTTTAGTGGGCAAGAGAGTGCATGTCGAGTTCGCAAATTGACATTACGAAAAACAATTATATCTTTTAAATACACTGGCAGCATATCGTTGATCAATTTATACATAAAAAATACGTTTGGTATTGCTTCCTTTGTATAATCGTTTGCCAGTTTAATTGTCTTAAAAGAGTAGTACTGGATATTGAAAAATCAGCATATAAAACCAAACGAGCATATCTATTTTGCAATTTTTGTATTTTCTTGATATTGCACTTTGTACTTCTGCCCCAGATTACAAGACCATAATCAATACGCGGCAAGATTAATGCACTATATAACATAATTAAAATATTTCGTGGAATGTTCTTTCTTAACTGTCGGATACACCCAATAATTTTAGAAACCTTCACATATACCTTTTCAATTTGCTTATTCCATGTGAAACACTCATCCAATACAACACCCAAATATTTAAATTCATGAACTTGATCAATTATTTCCTTATTATATTTGATAACTAAAACAGCACTATTGACTCTCCGTTTTGTACCAATCAACATACACTTACATTTCTCAACATTCAATTCTAGATCATTAAATTCCACCCATTTGCATATCTTCTTAAACTCCTTTTGCAACAGTTTAGAAACAACATTAATATTTCTGTCTTTACCAAAAACTGAAGCATCATCCGCATATAAACACAATTTTGTACTTTGTACAAATGATAATTTGCACATGTCATTAATGAATATAGAAAAAAGCAGAGGTCCCAATATTGACCCTTGTTGGCGATCAAGGAAATAATTTCTAAACCAGTTCAGTTCATTGTCATGAAAACCATATCTTAATAACTTACTGAGTAGAATGATATGTGAAACTTAATCAAAAGCTCGTTTGAAATCTAAAAACAAACATCCTGTTACATAACCTTCGTCAATATTCCTTAGAATGTATTCATTCAAATCCAGTAATACTGTTGGTGTTGAATGCATTGGGCGAAATCCAGATTGACAATCACTTAATAACTTATTTGAAGTGAAATAATCATCCACTTGCTCGTATACAGCTTTCTCAAAAATTTTCATGATGTGACATATAACAAATAGGTCGATAATTGCTATTACACATTGTCCTTATTTCCACTCTTAAATACAGGTGTAACTTTAGCCTTTTTCCGATCAGAAGGTATAATTGATAAATGAAGTGACAAATTAAACAAATAAGTAAGCGGTTTGGAAATAAAGGGCGAAGCAATCTTTAAAAGATACGGGTGTAGGTTGTCAAGACCACATGATTTACCCGTATCAGGACAACTCCCCCGGAGGACGTCTCCCCCGGAGGACTACTCCCCCGTAGGACGTCTCCCCCGGGGGGCAACTCCCCCGGAGGACAACTCTCCCGGAGGACAAATCCCCCGAGGACAACTCGCCCGGGGGGCAACTCCCCCGGAAGACAACTCCCCCGGAGGACAACTCCCCCGGGGGACAACTCCTCCGGAGGACAACTCCCCCGGAGGACAACTCCCACCTGACAACTGCCCCGGGGACGTATGCTGGGGGACAATCCCATAACTAAAAAAGGTGTTTCTTTTTTGTGTCCCAGAAATGAAAATTAAATTCATCTGTGTAAAAACAGTATTCTTTTTTTATATAAAATTTAAATTAAAGTTAGCGTTACCTAAGACACGTCCATCTATATAACAAAGTTTTTGAAATCTCAGCACAAATTTTTCACCATTGTACACGCTACATATAATGTCGAAAAAAGTAGAAACGCAGGGCCATTTTATCACTGAAAGTTGGTCAAGAGATAAACACATTGACGGAAACACGCTTTTGAGGGGAGAGTTCATTCCTTAGCATGTACCTGTTATTCTTCATTATTTTACAATATTTTAAGAAGTCCATTCTTTGATGATTTTCTTTTTTCTTTTTGCAATTCATGGTTATGATAAGGAATATGTTAAATGAAAAAAAGATATCATTCAGAGGGTGACGGCTCAAGTTTTTGAGTTTCTTCAGTTTGTCTCCCTCTACAAAGGAATAATGTTGTTAGAAATACCCTTTTAATGGGGTTATGATTTTTATCTTAGATTCTTATGATAGTTATTATCCTGTATGTCACTGTCAGTAATACTTTATTGTGCAATTTTCGTTTGTTTTGTTGACTGTGAATTTATCTGAACATCATTACAATTCTTAATGTCCTAGAAATAATTGACAGAAAAAAAAATATGAATATTCTGTTCCTGAAAAGACTTGAACTTGTAAAAAGGTAATATCTTCCAACAGCCCAGGGAAAGCACAACCGCACGACCAACACAAATCTCTCAACCACAAAGATGGGATGATTCGAGTTTCAATTAATTGAAAATTGAGTTTTCTTTCACACAATTTTATTTGATAACGTTTGAACATGGAAAAAAAAAATGTCTAGCGTAAGAGTAATTGAAGTATGCAAACAACACGTTTACACGTAATGGTACACCGGAGATTGTGGTATCAGATAACGGTACACAGTTTACAATTGACCAGTTCAAAGAGTTTGCATGTCAGTACCAATTCAAGCATGTCACGTCTTCATCACTTTCTACATAGCAATGGGAAAGCTGAAAAGACAGTACAAATCTCAATGTCTAATGAGGGGCCCAGATTTGGCATTTCTTGACTATCGGAACACACCAATCGACTAGACCACCTACTGCGACTTTGCTTTGACAGCAAGTGTTGGTTCTAATCCTTATAGCATGTATTGTAACGGGTACTGCGTAATTATTCAAATTCATGAAATTCTTCCGTTAAGATGTTTTCATTGCAACTGATGACAAATTGCCCTGCATCAACGTAAATAAGCACTGAATTGATCAGTGTTTTAGTAGCACCCATGATAAAAAGATCATGGGCATACATACTCGAGCAGGATTCGAACCAATGACCTCCTGATCTCCGGACAGGCATCGTCTTCAGTAGACCACAGAATAAGGGTTAGAACCAACACTTGCTGCTTTATAGCATTCTGTAATAAAAATTCTGTATTAGGCCTACTGATGCAGGAAACTCCGAAGATAAATTTTATGTTCTCATTCACTGGTGGAAACAATGTACATGTACACATGCAGTGAAAGCCTGGCCAGACTATTCAATGTGGCAATACCATGTGATCAGTGGCCTTGATTCTAGTATTATACAATCACAGTTTATTAGGCTTCCCTCCTTTGTTTCAGTTCAGCATAATGTTTAACACTGCATTTGATTGTTTTCACCACAATCTAGCTCAACTGAGTGTTGAAATTTGCTTATGTTGGGGGAAACTAGTGTTTATAGTTGGTAACACATTTTTTAATGTGATGACAGTGTTTATTCAAGTCAACATCCTGTGTACAGTATCAGGGTGTGATGACTTTAGAAAATTGTGATTCCCAACAAATTACCTCCACTGCTTCCTTCAGAATGAAAAATATTTCTTGTTTCGGTAACTCGCGTTACATGGCTCAAGGGCTGAACTTTCATGTGGCGATTAAAATTTTTTGAAGGTGCCATAAAAATTTCCTTATTGGACACTGAGGTAGAACCAATTTGATTCTTTAGAATAAATTAATTGAAGTGCTAGCAGAATTTTTCTATTAAAAAATATATTAAGTTAAGCATGCATTTTAGCAATATGGATGACTGAAAAATTGTGTTCAACATTTGTAGCTGTTTCTTGAGAAATATTTGACCGATTGATATAATTCTTTTAGTTTCTTTAACTTCAATATATGGGTAATACATAATGAGTAATTCTTTTGCAATATGATAAACTTGAAATTCTGGTGCCATGTCCACATTCCCATGGAATTGCCCATATGGAGAATAGAGTTGGTTACATTTTGAGTGCAATAAAAGTGTTTCATCTAACTTATCCAAAGTAACAGATCTGTTGATTATTATAAGAGAAACAATGATTAACGTTTCTTCAAAGACAAAAATAACACATTTCTAAAAGTGAACAAAAGTACAGTTTACAAAAACAATCACAAGTATTCCTCCAAGTGTGAAGAACGAGATTGAACTTACGTCGTTACAAGAGTGCGTTGTAATGTGTCATACAAAGCCGTGATATCTCAACATTGAAGTGAAGTGTTACTCACTTTACAAGTAGTAATGTTTGTGTTTATAAGATGTGTTGCTATGATTACACATGTAGTAAAGTTGAATGTAAGATATAAGATATGGCAAGTCAAACACGCCCATACAAGTAAAGTATTTCCATTATTACTCAAATAGGACAAGTATATTGTGTAAAGAACGTATCAAATAATTGCCATGATAATCCTAAAAAGACAATGCCTTATTAATTAAGTTTCAGTGGTAGTTGATAAATGAAAAAAATCTGTGTGAATAAGAGAAACTTTACTTTTCTAAAGAAAGGGAGATGCCAAATGTTTGAAATTAGTACAGTTTGAACGCACAGACTAGTGCCTAGCTATGCACCAACCAATCCCCATAGAGATGATGCTGTTGATATGCTCTATAGTTACCCCTCTCGAGAAACCCCGGAGGTAGATGTACTACCTCAGCAAACTTCCTTACTTGCACCCAAGACCTAGAAGAATAAAAACATATCAACCTATCACCTGCGTGTTAACAAAGTGTGCACATATACTTTTTGACCAGGGTCCGTTTCTCCCCTTGGGCATCCGATGCAATCGATATCGCTGAAGCATTTGCATTGTTCAAACTCGTCATGATTGTAATACAACAAATTACTGCCAAGATCGTGTGCTTATTCTGACTGATTAAAGAAACAACTAAGGAACTCTCTAAATAACAGCCTAAATATTACAGTCGTCATCCTTTGATATCTCTTAGAGATGGGCTAAAGAGGGTGACATTTTCAGAACATGCTCATCACACCTTAGGTTGATGACTTTGTGCCTACTGACACCATTTTTGAAAAAAAGAACGAAAAATGTGAAATCTAGGGTGCTCCGGCCGAAATCGTAAAAAAATCCAAGCTGGTCGCCGTTTCGGCTTTAAAAAGACATTTCCGGTTATAACTCTGCTATTTTTTGGTCAATTGTGATGGTTTTGGTGTCTAACCCCATGTTTTGGGGTCAAGGAAATGGATTATAATGATAATTTTAGTGTAAAACCTAATCTTCCACATGAAACTAACCTTTTGCCCATATTTAGGCATACATTTTCCTTGCCCTTTACGCCTACTCCAACTGCCATTTTTTGCACTTTTTTTCTGTATTTTTTCAAGTAGTATTGACTACCATACTCTTAATAACAAGTTTTAGCTATCAATCTGGTGTTTTCTACCAACAATAGTACAGCAAGGGTTGTGTCATGCAGATACCGGTATGTGGCTTGTGCATTCAGGATGCATGGTAACTGTGTAACCAGTGCTAATACTGTTTCTGCATTATAGTGCCCAATGCCTGTTGGAAGATATTACCTTTTTACACGTTCAAGTATTTTCAGGAACAGAATATTCATATTTGTTTTTTCTGTCAATTATTTCTCCGACATTAAGAATTGTAATGATGTTCAGATAAATTCACAGTCAACAAAACAAACGAAAATTGAACAATGAAATCACTGACAGTGACATACAGGATAGTACCTATCATAAGAATCTAAGATAAAAATCATAACCCCATTAACAGGGTATTTCTAACAACATATTCCTTTGTAGAGGGAGACAAACTGAAGAAACTCAAAAACTTGAGCCTTCACCCCTCTGAATGATATCTTTCTTTCATTTAACATATTCCTTATCATAATCATGAATTGCAAAAAGAAAAAGAAAATCATCAAAGAATGGACTTCTTAAAATATTGTAAAATAATGAAGAATAACAGGTACATGCTGAGGAAAAAGCTTGTTTCCGTCAATGTTCTTATCTCTTGACCAATTTTCAGTGATAAGATGGACCTGCGTTTCTACTTTCTTCGACAATACATGTAGCGTGTACAATGGTAAAAACTTTGTGCTGAGATTTCAAAAACTTTGTTATAAAGATGGACGTGTCGTAGGTAACGCCAACTTTAATTTAAATTTTATATAAAAAGAATACTGTTTAAAGACAGATGAATTTAATTCTAATTTCTAGGACACACACAAAAAAAACCCATCTCTGTTCAGTATGGGATTGTCCCCCAGGAGATGTCCCCGGGGCAGTTGTCAGGTGGGAGTGGTCCTCCGGGGGAGTGGTCCTCCGGGGGAGTGGTCACCCGGGGGAGTGGTCCCCCGGGGGAGTGGTCCCCCGGGGGATGGTCCCCCGGGGGAGTGGTCCCCCGGGGGAGTGGTCCCCCGGGGGAGTGGTCCCCCGGGGGAGTGGTCCCCCGGGAGTGGTCCCCCGGGGGACTGGTCCCCCGGGGGACTGGTCCTCCGGGGCAGTTGTCCCCCGGGGGAGTCGTTCTCCGGGGGTGTCGTCCTCCGGGAGAGACGTCCTCCGGGGGAGTAGTCCTCCGGGGGAGACGTCCTCCGGGGGAGTTGTCAGGTGGGAGTAGTCCCGGGGGAGTAGTTTTCCGGGTGACAAGTCCTAGACCCGATTTACCACTATCAAGTTTGAGCAATTCACTCTGTACAAATTCACATGTAACATCCGAAAAAATAAAGGACTTATTAGTAAAAGGGGTCTGGTGAGACGAGTCTATCCGAGTACTTTTAACCCCTCGAGTAAAAAAACAGTTGAATTCGTTAGCGATTTCGGAAGCATCAGAAATAACAACTCCACCGTTACGTAATTCGACGCAGTGACTCTATTTGTGACCCTACACCTCAAAACAAACAAAATGTCGCCAGGAATGAATTTTTAGTTAAGGACATATTCTGAAAGAGCAGACTTTAAGCTTTATAATGATGTATAACTCAAATCAAATGGACTCTCCTAACCTATCTGAATATTGGAAAGAAAGCACAAACTCAGGAAAAGTGTGAACTGAGAACAGAGGCTCTGAAGTACAGTGTCTATTCAAGCGCTTAATCTTTACCAAACCGTGCTGGCTGTGCGATGAATGGGACAAAAAACAGGAAGTAGACCACCAGAGTAACAACAATGAAGAGATTATCAGATTAAACTGAAATTAAGCATGCCTCATTAACACATTCTGTCCATAATTAATGCCAACTTTCAAAGCAGTAGCACTATCCTTTCAAAAGTTATTAGAGTTGAAAGTGAAGAGTGTGGACAACGTTTTTCAGAAATGAAAAAAAAAAGGATTCTAAAGACACACCTCATCACACTATTCTACCAAAAATGTTCAAGATAAACTGTTAAAAAAACACACTTTCCTGCCCGTTTTATGATACCAAATTTTAGCATAATGTAAAAGAAGACCCGCTCTTTCAGAAAATATAAAAAAGTCAAGTTCGGCTAGGTTGACCCATTTCACTTATTTTCAGTCCTCACGCAAAATCAGTGTGTGCGACTTTATGTTCGTTTTGAGGTGCACGGTCACATTTGTTACCGGTCAACCTTTTCAAATTCTTCCATGTGTTACGGGTATCAAGTTTCAAGTTTCAAGTTTATTTAACCAATTCATTAAACATTTGACATTTTACAAAAGGATACCACATTAAGAATAATGAATGGTTTGGAACCCCAAAAGAAGCAGAGCTTGTAAAAAGGAGGTCCCGGATAAACATATAAAACAAAGCAAAACATACTAAAGTTTTAAACATACTAACAAGAAGTATAATAGTAACATATTTACATAGGACAGATGCAACACAAGCACACACACACACACACACACACACACACATTCAATCACACAAACACGTGTCACAAAAACGCTCATGCACATACATAGGGCCTATAGTTCACATGAAATTGCAGAAAGATACTTTCTATTTTACTATACTTTTAAATTCAGTTTCCCTGATCAATTCTTGTTTTACAAATTTCCCTTAAGATAGATGCGACATGTACGTTTAAACTTGGATAGTGTTGAGGCTGACCTAATTCTCAATGGCGAATTATTCCATTCTCTAATACAAACATATACAAATGAATTTTGGGCAGTTTGAGTTCTTGCAAAGGGTTGAAGAATGAGATTACTTTTACGCGTATTATAAGCATGAACGGTAGAATTTAACACAAGCGCATCCTTCATGAAAGATTTCGGATCACCTTGTGTCTTAAACATAAAAATCAAGCAACTCAAGATAACTAATTTTTCAAATGGCAAAATATGAAGTTGAATAAACAATGGCAAACTTGGACTTCTATAGTTTGAATTTGTAATATACCTTACAGCTTTTTTCTGAAGAACAATCAACTTATCTATATGAGTCTTATAAGTATTTACCCAAGCTACATTACAGTACATTAAATGAGGCATAACTATGGCGTTATACAGAGTAATTAAGGTTTCTTTTGGTAAATAGAGACGTAACTTGGATAAGATACCAACACTACGAGAAACTTTAGTACAGACGTAACTGACGTGGTCTTTCCACGATAAATATTCATCGACTATAACGCCTAGGAATCGTACATTTTGGCTTCGAACTATCTGGTTACCGCCTATAAGCAGTGGAACAATGTCATTTTGGATTCTTTTCCCTCTTAATCTAAATACAACATATTGAGATTTGCTAGTATTCAATAATAGTTTATTACAACAAAACAATATTCAAATATATTACCAATTTCATCATTTACAGAGTTTATTAAGGGTAACAAATAGTTGTGGTGGGCAAGTGAGCAAGTGTCATCTGCAAAAAGCGAATTGTGTTAAACAAGCTAGATGAATTGATAATGTCATTTATATAAATAAGGAACAATAAAGGGCCTAGGACTGAGCCTTGTGGAACACCACATGTTACTTGCCTCGACTGTGATTTAACTCCATTTACCGTTACACATTGCTGTCTATTTTGCAAATAATCTTTAAACCAAGCTAGAGCTACCCCACGAATACCATAATGCTCAAGCTTACACAGGAGTATCGAATGGTCAATAGTATCAAAAGCCTTCGACAAATCTAAAAATATACCAATACAATACCTGCCACTATCAATAGCATTAACGACAGTATTCACTAAATTCAAGACACCCATGCTCGTGGAACATTTTTTCCGAAAAACAAATTGCTGTGGAATCAAAACACTATATGATTGAAGATAATCATCCAATCTTTTATATACAATTTTTTCAAGGATCTTTGAGAAAATGGGCAACAAAGCAATTGGTCTATAATTTTCTATACATTTGCTATCATTCTTTTTAAATACAGGGATTACATTTGCTAATTTCAATTTTTGTGGAACAATTCCTTGTGAAAGAGACTTGTTGAAAATATCACACAAGGGATCAGCAATATACTGTATACAACTCTTTACAACCACTGGAGATACATCATCTGACCCACATGATTTTGATGGGTTTAGGGCAGTAGCAAATTTTATAATTTCATGAACAGATGTTGGAGTAAAATACAATGATGAGGAGTGACTTTGCACAGATAAATATTCTAGAAATGAACTTTTGCCAGCGGGTATATCATTGGTTACCTTTGAGGGCAAATCAAAATATTCATTAAAATATTCATCCTTATGTAAATCTGACTGAAGTGTAATGCCATTATGGTACATTTCACTCGGAATTAATGGTTTCTTCCCTCTCCCTAATAATTCATTTATGTGATAACATGTCTTCTTAATATCATATTGAGTAGACCGAAAAACATTATCATAATACCTCTTTTTGCTCTGTCGGACAGCAGAAGTCAACAAATTTTTATGTACCACATACTTTTTAAAGTTTGCATCACTTCGATCTTTAATAAACCTAGAGTACAACTTATGCTTCTGATTAATATATTTCAGGAGGCCTGGGGTAATCCATGGTTTTCTACATTTTTTCTTTGACTTCTTCTCAACTTAAGGAAAAACTAAATCATATAATATTAGAAAAGTATCAATAAACTGTTCATAAGAGTCATTACCATCATACAAATCATACAAACAAGACCAATTAACGTCAGATAACTTTTGCTTAAAAACATTAATCTTCTCTTCATTAATAACACGCCGAAATATTTTACCTTTGCTGTTAACAGCTGTAACAGCATCACCTTTATTTATGCTAAAAATGGGCATATGGTCAGAAAAATCTGAGCACAGAATACCAGAATGAAAATGGTCTTTAACACAGTTTGTAAATATATTATCAATTAAGGTTGCGGTTGAAGACGTAACACGAGTTGGTTTATTAATTAGGGAGAATAGACCATATGAAGTCACAAAGTCAACAAAATCTTTAACTTTATTATCTACATTAATATTTAATATTTATCGTTGGCATGGTCAGTGAATTCTGTTGTAAAGTAATTCCTTTTCAAATATCTGAAGAGTTTGTTTGCAAAAACCGATAAGTCCATATTTGCCAAACGGAGATATTTGCGATTAAAGGTCAAGAAAAATAAAGAGAATAATAAGAAAATTTTTGCTTGTTTTGACCATAACTTCAAAAATGTACCTTTATATGTAGTGACCAATGTATCATTTAAAAGGTATGATTTTGTACTTTATGACAGAGATCGTACTTCAAAATCTTCAAAAATGGACATATCGGTTTTTGCAAACAAACTCTTCATCTATTCAAATTATTAACTTTATTTCCTACTTTCTGATATTCAGTCCAATAAGAATCAAGGTGTGTTTCATCAAACTTTTTCTTTATATAATCTCGCTGACGTGCTAATGCAATGTACTCCTCATTTATCCAGGGCGCTCTTCCCGACCTTTTCCTAACTGAAACAACAGGTGCATGTTTATTACACAATGCGGTGAATTTTTGCAAAAAAATAACTCCAAGCGGATTCTATATCATTATTTTCGTAAACATTTTCCCAACACGTATCTTCACCGTCTCTCAAAAAATGATCTGGACAAAAATTTCGGAATGATCGACACTTACTAACAAACGACTTTTTACGAACTGTTGAATCTTTCAAATTTACATATACAAGAGAATGATCACTTATTCCAAGCGATACAACACCTTTTCTGGTGAAACGTTTACATTTAGGTAATATAATCAAATCAATACATGTTCTGCTATTAGGTGTTATTCTAGTGGGTACATTGATTACTTGATCCAATTGAAATAATGTACAATTGTACATAAATCATTAATATTCTGACTCAGTCTACTTTTCACCAACATATTGCAATTAAAATCTCCCAAAATCACTATATTATTTGATATCAAATTAACTTCATCAATATTCCTCTCCAATTTTGCAAAATAATCAGCTGGAGAATTCGGAGCCCGGTAAAGGACACAGATAAATAAAGAACTTGCATTTTTTATTTGTAATTCTATCCAAAGAAGTTCAAGTCCGTCACTTTCAAAGTCTCATCTGCGTACATATGACAGGGATGATTTGATGTAGCAAATGACACCCCACCTTGAGAATTTCTATCTCTCCTCTCTAATTCATAACCATCAACAGACAGATCAATACATACATCATTATCTAACCACGTTTCAGAAATTGTAAATACATCAAATGGATTTGACATGAGATACTGACAAATGTCGTCGACTTTGCCCCTTAAACTTCGAACATTAAGGTGAGAAATATTGAGACCATTATTACACTCAAATAATGTTTTCTTCAGTACGATAATTATAAGGTGGGGACGAGTTTACTGTGGTCCGAATTGACTCTGTCTGTTTCTCATGAGATACATTGAAAAAGGGTTATTCCTGAAAAGAACAAAGAGAACAAATCCTATCCTTCTCACTTTGAAAGGTTTTTAGTGATACTCCACATTTCACATGACACCAGTGCAAACATTTAACACAAAGAATACTATTTTGATTATTTGTAACTAACTTTTTACATATGATACATGGGTATATGTGACTAGAACGAAGGTTCGAGTTCAAAAGTTCAACAGTCATATTGTGTGATGGAACGAGGTGTAATTTAACTTGGTCTGACTTCTCACGCTTGCTTCTCACTCCTTCGGTTTGGTCCAGTTTCTCGATGTCAGCAAAGGACGCGATTGGCACTTTCTTGTTGTCGTGTGTGAGAGCTGTTATGCGACCGTCCGATGTCCACACTTTCTTGACTCTCTTGTGCTCGCGGAGTTCAGCAACGATACGTTGGCGTTTCGATGTCAGGTCTTCATGGACGTAGATGTTCGATCTTTTGAAGTCCGCTCGTTTTCTGTAGATGGCCATCCTCTTGTTGTAACTCGTGAATTTCATGATGATCGGGCGCGTTTTCGCTCCATCCCAGTCTCCATCCCAGTCTCTTGGCTCTTGGCGATGACTGCAGTCGATGTGAAGGGGGTGATGTCGATGTGAAGCTTTTCTCGCACTTTGTCAACAATCAGCTGATCGGTGTTTTCGTCCTTCAGCTCCGTGATGCCATGGAAACGCAGACAGTTCCTGCGAGTGTATTGTTCCTGTTCTTCACAGATTTGTTCCAGACGGTCCAGACGGTCAGTGACGCAACCTGTTGTTTTTGTTGGTGAAGGTCAAGTTCAATGGCTTTGTAGACATCCTGCGTCACCTGCTCCGTGAGCCGGGTCGGGTGACTCTAGATCCGATGTTTGGCGGGAATCTCTTTGTGGGTCTTCGGATGATTGACCAGCAGGACTACCAGATTTTGCACCCTCATTGCTGGCTGCTGCCCATCCCAATGTTTCAGGCGACGCGGTTGAGGACTGTTCGGCATGATTTTCCTCGTCGTTACCTCGAGATTTCCCCTTCTGTGTTGTCGCAGATTTACGGTTCGGCATGATGGTTTGATGACAACTGTAGTATCCAATATCCACTGTCAGTGGCAGAGATCAGTTATTTCAACTCGTGATGACAAAAGAACATGTAATTTCGGGGTAAAATACTGGTCGAAAGAGCACGAAAACGAGTACGTGTTGTCACCAGGCTTGAGGGCGATCCGGGAGCATCCGTACCGTTTCCGGCATGACTGTGTTGACTCCGTTAACTCTTCATGTGCCATGGAGGAAACCCCCTGTGTGCAACGTTATTCTGAGACACGAAGGTAGTAATGCTTTGAGAAAGAATTCTGTTTTTCCAATTTGTATAACTTCTACAAATTTCTGTTAAGCTGGACGTAATAGTTAGCAAAGTTAAAGAGGAATGCCAAACTTTGCTTCCATATACAATGTATAACAATTCTATTTTAACTTTTTTTTTTGAATATCCAGTTGCTACATTACTGTAAAGGCATGACTTTTGCACATAAAATAGTAACAGAAACTCATAATGGACACGCAAATCTAGTTGGGAACACCGCTTGATAGTCTATCACCGCATAGAATGCAAGCCGTATGTAAGAGGAACAAAAGCGCGAAAAACGCTTTGATTGTACCGCGGAATTAGCGATTTATCGATCGGTTTTCCGGGCGGCTTTGTTTGTTGAGCAGAAGTTGACTCGCCGTCGACTGAGCCGGAGGTGCGAACGTGGCACATAAAGAGTTAAGTCATTCAGCATGATCCTTGACCTTCTGACATGTCCATGGACGTCATGGATAAAAATTAATACGAATTATTCCTTGTGGGCACTGTTTACTCCATGTTGCCTCCGTATTCATTCCGGGACAACCCGTGAAGACATCAGGTCGTCTGTATTACAGGCCCACGAAACCGACATTATAACAAGGGCCTAAATGTATACTCAGTGTCGGACACATGGATATTTTTTTTGTTTGTTTGTTTTGCCTTTATTGTCGGACTGATGGGTTTTATAAGTGTGTCGAGCTAATGGGCCTAATTCTGCCTGAAACAAAGTGTCGAACTTATGGGCTGTAAGACTTGTGAAATAGACTGTATGACTCTTGGTCCTATTATTATTCTAATATCGAGCTCGAGTGATGAAACCATTTGTGACCGTGCACCTCAAAACGAACATAAAGTCGCACACACTGATTTTGCGTGAGGACTGAAAATAAGTGAAATGGGTCAACCTAGCCGAACTTGACTTTTTCATATTTTCTAAAAGAGCGGGTCTTCTTTGACATTATGCTAAAATTTGGTATCATAAAACGGGCAGGAAAGTGTGTTTTTTAGCAGTTTATCTCGAACATTTTTGGGAAAATAGTGTGATTAGGTGTGTCTTTAGAATCCCTTTTTCATTTCTGAAAAACCTTGTCCACACTCTTCACTTTCAACTCTAATAACTTTTGACAGAATAGTGCTACTGCTTAGAAAGTTGGCATTAATTATGGACGGAATGTGTTAATGAGGCATGCTTAATTTCAGTTTAATCTGATAATCCCTTCATTGTTGTTACTCTGGTGGTTTACTTCCTGTTTTTTTGTCCCATTCATCGCACAGCCAGCACGGTTTGGTAAAGATTAAGCGCTTGAATAGACATTGTACTTCAGAGCCTCTTTTCTCAGTTCACACTTTTCCTGAGTTTGTGCTTTCTTTCCAATATTTAGATAGGTTAGGAGAGTCCATTTCGAGTTGAGTTATACATCATTTTAAAGCTTAAGGTCTGCTCTTTCAGAATATGGTCTTAACTAACAATTCATGTCTGGCGATTTTTCGTTTGTTTTGAGGTGCAGGGTCACATTTATTTCGACCACTTCAGTTTTCATGATAATGAATAATTACAATAAGGTTCCTCAATTATTGCATAGTCTTTTTATTCTCCGATGTTCTGTTTACATTATTCTTTGTTATTCACAACATGAAGTGAAATGTACATTTAAAAAAAATGAAACAAACTTTGAATTGAATTGAATTGAATTGAAGTGGGTCCCTGAACGAAAGAATGCAAAGTCGACATTTGGCCAGAAGAATATCTGCTGCACAAATTCCACGAGAAATGTAATGCTTTAGATAATCAGAAATGTATGTCACATCTTACCGAAATTAATTCTTTTGTGTGTTATCTTGATGATCAAATTCACCAATGTCATCATTCGTCTTTAAACAAAACAGTTTTCTGACTTTATTACATGAAAAAAATTAATTCCTGTAGAAGTCGTTCATTCATCCAAGACTCTCCTTCTCTATCGCGATATCGTTTGATGAACTTTGTGTGTAAAGTCTATTGAGAGTTCATAACTGAAAAACAAAAATATCAAGAAATACTGACCGACATTTGTATCAACTTCAAACCAGCATTCCTAAGAAGAAAGGGATTTATGTTGCTTCCTCAAAGTCCCGAATGAATATAGCAGAGGGAGTAGAAATAGAAATAGAGATTAAGGGATGGTTGAGGTGGGGAGATTTATGATACTATGCAACCAGTCATGGTGTGCATTCTTACCTGTCTAATATTGTTTACTTCAAACATGAGTTTTATTGTTTTGTTTACTCTAGTGTGTGTGTGTGTGTGTGAGTGTGTGTGTGTGTGTATGTGTGCGTGTGATTAAATAAACTGCACATTTCATTTCAGCACTTTGACCATAGCGAAATAAGCAAACAACGCTATAACGGCAGGTAATAAATTACCGTACACTGTGCTTCATATGAAATCATTATCATGCACTAGTCACATATGGACAAAAAGCACGTTCAAATGCCTGAAGGAACCTTGAACCATATCTCCAGTGGTACGGGTATGGTACTTGATATGCGAGGTACGTAGACTTCGAAAAACTAGCAAACACACAGATGTACCATGGGAAGAAGCATCATAATTATTTGACTCCTCACACTATATTAGCTCTTTGTATGAATTTGGAATTGCGCTTGTCTCAAAATGTCTGACGTGCGCTCGACAATCGCCAGTTTTTTATTTGCTGTGCTGACTGAAGATCATTATAGTATGAAGGGCTTTCGTGGATAGTACAATCAAAACGATTGTTCACTTTGCTTTGTATAATTGCCTCGGTCTGCATCTACCCATGATGGACAAAAGATCTGTTTTCGTTCTGCTATTAACATTAAATGCTTCTGTATTCTGCGACCACACTGCAGAAGGTAACTGTGACTTTATTTATTTTCATGAACCTGCATTCATAAATAGGCTCAGCTTTATCAGGTCTAACCGAGCGATATCACTGCAGGAGTATTTAGACAGACAGAACTGCACTGAAATCTATATACCTGTAATCCCGTGATATGATGTAATCGCAATCCTTTTGTTTGGCGTTGAATGTCAGTTGGCTCATTTCTTTTGCATGGTTTCACTTTTTTTCTCGTGTTTCGTTTCAGATGCATTCATTTTGTATTTGTAAAATAACTGATTTCCCACGTTGATTCGACGTTGCATTCATTTCCTTATTCAAAGCTGTCAACGGGTGTTTCGTAGTAAGTGCAGTTTGCACGGTTGTCTTGTTCTGATGACGTATGTTCGTGTAACTCAGTTTTCTCGAAAGAAATGTCAGAAATAAATGAAAGCTGCCTTATTATTATTTGCTAAGAAAGTAAATTTAATTGGGTACAAAAATGTTGCCTCATAAGATCTTCCTGTTCCCGTGGCGATGGCATCAAAACATACAATCGAGGAATGCGTCCAGAAGAGCCAGTCCAGCCAAGGCAGGTGTACGTACCAAACTCCGTCCAACACTACTTTCATTACATTAACGTGTGTCGTGAGTGGATTCAAGCCTGGCGTTTCTATCGAATGGACCGATGAGTCTGGACAGAGACTTAAGTCCATGACTTCGCAACAGACGGCACTATCTGACGACACGTATGAGAGGTTCGAGAAAATCAATGTTTCAGCCAAACATGGGACAGAGCAAACCTTCGTGTGCATAGCTACCGGTGACTCACTGAATGGAACGTCAACCACGGAAATCACTCTTTTGCCTGCATCAGGTTTCGTTAAAAGTTATCAATTTTCCCTTTTTAAGTAACGAGTCAAATCATAGCTTCTGACGTCACTTCTAGATGCCTATCGAAACAAATAGCAATACTTCGACAAACATTTTTAATCTGATTTCTCACGGAGAAGTCTAATTGGAGTGGGTAATTTTTAGATATATAATTGTTCGACCACACAATCAAATATGAGTCTTTTCCCTAGTATACACACATGTTTTTTGAGTGTTTATTCCCTGAGTAAAGACAAGAGCTTAAAATAATGTACTTTTGTGTACTGCGTGTGTACCCGTGTAGTTAGTAAACCGCGTCTTTGGCACTACGCAAAAAAAAAAAAAAAGAAGAAGAAGAAATAATAAAGTAAAAAATGTTGATGTTGTAAAATTATCGAGGAACTTATTTACATGTTTAGGGATTTTTATACATGTAATGGACAATATTTGAAGAGTTTGTTTGCAAAAACCGATAAGTCCATTTTTGAAGATTTTGAAGTACGATCTCTGTCATAAAGTACAAAATAATACCTTTTAAATGATATATTGGTCACTACATATACAGGTATATTTCTTAAGTTATGGTCAAAAGAAGCAAAAATTTTCTTATTATTCTCTTTATTTTTCTTGACTTTTAATCGCAAATATCTCCATTTGGCAAATATGGACTTATCGGTTTTTGCAAACAAACTCTTCATTTGTTTCAACTATTATTTGTCCATAAAAATTAACAAAATATCATTGTAAGCAACAATGATAATAATCATCAAGACTCAGTTATGTCTGTTCTTGCTTTTGCAAACATAACATGGAATTAAATTCAAATCATTCATTTATCAATCAACGATTGAATAACGGGCTTTACTGTGGTTTTTATTGAATTTCAGGAAAACATGATAATGTCGGTCTCATCATTGGACTTGTCATTGGCATACCAGCTGCCGGATCCATCCTATTTCTCCTTGTTAGAAAGTTTCAGAGAAAATGCGATAAGGATTGCGGACGGTTAGAAGGTGTCATTTTATGTTTCCATTTTTAATCACTTTTGCGTATCAGGGTAACCCCCCGAGGACAATTAACCACCCCCCCCCCCCATTTAAATATTGGTTAGTTATAATTTTAGAGTAAAGATTTGGGTTAGTGTTAGATTTAGGGTTAGAATGTGGGCTAGGGTTAGGACTAGGTTCAGGATTAGGGTTAGGGTCAGGGGAAGGGTCTTGGGAGATTGTTTAGGGGGTAATTGTCCTGGAACCGTTTGTTTGTTTGTGGTAACATCCTCCACCCTTCCAATGTTCGTATTCATACTATTAAAATTGTTTCAATAAACCATTTCTGCCATGACTATATATATATATATATATATATATATATATATATATATATATATGTATATACCGGGTGTCCCAAAAAAAAAGCGGAACGGTGGGTTTTCAGTACTTTGCGTTCTAAAAGTGATATATTTTTTGACATCATTAGAAAGAGCATTTTCCGCAAAAGACAATGATACCAAAATCATGAAATTTAGTTCAGTACTTTTTATTCTACGCCAATTTCTGAAAATGCAGTCATTTTCAAATTTCGTCGGATTTGGGGGACTTATGAGATAATAATTTGAGTGCAACACGCGATCCATACGGTGAATATTGTGTAAGCTCGGTGATCCATGTCAACAAAAGATACAGCTCTCACATTGGGCACTGGCCAGGAAAAAAAGCAGTGTGTGTGTGTGTGTGTGTGTGTTTGTCTGTGTCTGTGTGTGCGCGCGCCCAATATGAAAGCGTTATCTTTTGTTGACATGCATCAACGAGCTTATACAATTCGCCGTATGGAACGCGTGTCTCATCCAAATTATTATCTCATAAATCGTAAAAAAATTGAAAATGACTGCATTTACAGAAATTGGCGTAGAATAAAAAGTACTGAACCAAATTTAATGATTTTGGTATCATGGTCTTTTGCGGAAGATGCTCTTTCTAATGATGTCAAAAAATATATAACTTTTAGAACGCAAGGTACTTAAAATCCACCGTTCCGCTTTTGTTGGGACACCCGGTATATTGCGGTACAATGGGGCAGTATAATTTAAAACAAAAACGCGAGTAACTCGCTTTTAACTGAAATATGATTTTTGGTAAATCATGTTGCCTAAGTTTCAGAGGACTCACCACCGAACGTTCAGACAGCACTGAATATTGAAGATGAGAGCAAAAAGTGGTACTCCGTACAATGGGCGGACTTCAAACTTTATTGCAGACGACTGAAGGACGTGTCCACACAACACGTGAGTACATTGTGTGATGGTTTATGTGTAGAGCGACATTCCTGTACATGCAGGCAAGAATAAAATTTCGCATAAATTAATGTTGAGTACTATCTGACGATGCTGAAAAAAATTAGTTTGTTTAATATATTTCAAGGCTTCGATAGGTAGTGTATGAGAGCATAACTCAAAATTAGGGCTGTAACGTCACTTGACTGAGCCAGGAAGGTGCTAAAAAATGCATGTGTGCATGCATTGTTAAATCAATTCATACAGCGTGTGGTGAGCTCAAACTGGCGCTCAGTGAAAAGTTGTAATTGGGAAGTTGTAAAAAGTTTACATTGCAATGTTTTCTATTACTGTTCAATATGCATGAAATGGGTAATAAAGATATGGACTGGCACCTTTCAGGGGGATACGACATGTTAGTACAATTTAAGTTTAGATGGGAATTCCGATTTCTAACTTTGCGATGTAATTATAATCTGCTATGAAAAATGAATGAGAACACAAATCTAAGAGTAAATCATAGTTTCTTTGATAAAAATCAATAATGAAATGAGTTACGGGGACGATCGCCCCGTCGCTGTACAGGCATGCAACTTGGAAACATTAAACTGCACATAACTTGAATATGAGACCATTCTGAGGCAAATAATTTTCACACTCACTATAATGTACTCTTAAATGACTCCCACAAGGATTGAAGCAATCATCCTTCAGCTTTCCCACTGATTCCTACTGATCAGTTACTAGCCATTCCCTTTAATTTTCGCATAATTATATAATAGTGTCGCAAATATTGTGATAATATGTATAATCATTATATACACTGCATTATCATTTTGCCAAAAAGCCCTCGTGGTTTGATTTTTATTTTATTTGACGGTTCATAATTCGTTGACTTCCATAAACAATCAATCAATACAATATTTCTTAGAAACACTGTTTGTATCATCAAAACTGACCTCATGTTATTTCCTTTTCAGCCACGAATACCTTTCTGGTTGTACGCCGTCTACCGATTCGCACTCGCCGCCTATTTCTTCGCTCTTTTGATAACTCATGTCGTATTTGCAGAGGAGACACTGGGCCCGAAGTTCCTCATATACCTGGAAGCATGGACATATATTACAGCAACATATTATGTAAACATTGCCCTTGTTAATACTGCCATTGACTTCAAAAACAGCGAGCAACATGGAACACTTAACATGCTCAAAGGTACAATAATTATTGTATTGCTGGAGTTCAATAGGGCAGGGGAGGGGAACACAAAAGCCGAGAGGGCCTTAAAAGCCCAATAAGCAGCGTATTCCACCAGGGTGGTCAACAACTTCACATTTGAGCATGTCGCAAGCTGTGAGTGTGAGAATATTACAGTCTGGGTGGCAAAGGCCAATTTTGGGGTTAACCTTGTTATGTCGTCTGCCTTATTTTCTTGTTTGTTTGTTTGTTTGTTTTTTCAATGATTTAACCCTATCAAATTCGGGGGCGCTGAATCCGAATCTGGATGACGCACCTTTGCAGCCTTGAGGGTTTTGAGATATTCAAGATGGCCACCAAAATGGCCGCCAAAACCAGGAATCCTTTTGTATTTCCATCTGAATTGTGACAAATTGAAAACAATTGGTGGTTGTACACTATTTCGAGAGTGCTGAATCCGAATCTGCATGATGCAACTGTTTAATCTTTGAGACTTGCCAAAATGACCATTAAAAATGAGCTTTTAAATGTATTTCTTTCTAAATGGTTAAAAAAAAGAAAAAAAAAGAATTGAGAATTATTATATTGACAAGTTTAACCTATTTCGAGGGAGTAGAAGCAGAATCTGACAGATGCAACTCTTGCACTCTCTCTGGGTTTGAGTTATTCAAGATGACTGCCAGAGTGGCTGCCAAAAATTGAAATTTGATATGAATATTTCATTATAAAATGACGAAAAATTTAAATTAAGTTTAAAATAGATGAATGATCTTATTCTGTCTCGATGGTTCTAAAGCCGAATCTGGTTGATGTTACTCTGGCATATTTCAAGTTTTGAGATATTCAGATATGTCCAGTATAAACGCAAGGTCCTTTATATATATATATATATATATATACATATATATATATATATATTATTTATATATATTTATTTATATTTATATATACATATATATATATATTATATATATATATATATATATATATATATATGTATATATATACATATATATATATATATATATATACATATATATATATATATATATATTCCATAGTAATGATAAAATATTGTGATCGAGAGTGAAACAGTTGAGCAATTTGTCAAATCAGCCAAAACTCAATGGCATCGAAAATGGCAGCATGTTGCGTTTATACCTGTGTTGACAAGACTGATATCAAGATTACACTAAAACTTACGACAGTGTCCCACATTGTGTTCATAATGTATTCAAATAGTAGCTTATTTGAAATGCTCGAATAGAACAGTGTAAAGATGGTTTCACACTGCTGTGTAAATTTTCCACAGTGTTCACATAACAGTGTTCTCTTTCACACTGTCAATTTATGATTGACAATGTGTTCACAATGAAGCATGTATAAGAAATATATATTTTGCAGGAGGCATGTCTCAAGTTTATTCTACAAATATTGCAAACAAATACACAGAGTATTGGAAGTGGTGTGTAACGGTTTTACATTGTGGGGACATTGTGTACTTGTCAGCATCTTTATTATGACTGCCATTGACTGATTGACATTTTATGCCATGCAGTCATAAGCGGGAACGGTATAGTTAAGCTGAAACGTGATTGACAATTTCAGCGCCATATATTATTGCAATTTATTTTGATCACCATTATTCTCTTCCTCCACCCCCTCTTAAACATCTTTCCTTGTACGTTCAGACAAATTTCGGTACCAGATTCAGTGGTTTCTCTTTAACCTCACCGCCACTCCTTCCATCATTACTACTTTCGACTGGGGGCCGCTGTACTTTGCCAAGTCAGAAAAGGTATCGATCTTACTTTACGTCAGCATCTACCTCCTTCCCAGCGTCGTCTGCCTCATCGAAATCTTCCTCACGTTGATCGTCGTCCGTTTCTTACACGTGGTCTACCCGGCCTTGTTCCTGATCAGCTACCTTCTATTCACTGTCATCTACTGGGTGGCTGGAGGAACGGACCCGTTCGGAAACCCCTTTACTTATTACTTTCTGGACTTTGGAAACTACCCCGGCATCGCCGCCGCCCACATTGTCGGCTTCTCCTTTGCAACGCTGCTGGTTCAGGCCATTTTGAAGGGATTGTACATTCTCCGTGTTCGATGTATGGATAGTCAAAGAACAGAAGCCGCTCCTCCTAGAAGTCCTACTGAGGAAGCGTCAGCTGTCGAGCTCGAAGGTCTGACCACGTAGTTTTCCTGGTTGATACCCTCACCTTCAACAAACTCTTTATGCCGAGGATAGAAAAAAAAAACAACAACAACAACCTTGCTATCAATATGCATGTTCAGACAAACTCTGTCATGCTACTCACTGCCAGTACAGCATTAATGTTGTTGTTATAATTTAATGAAATATGAAATTTACATAGAGGTGAAGCACATCTCAATGAAAATAATGGTACAGTCATTTCTTTCGCATAGCCCGTTCTCTTTTGACTGCTGTGTCTTGGAACGTCTGGTGTGACGCTACGTGTATGTACGTAATTATGAATGATGATATATATTTTTTCGATCATTATCCTATATCAATATTGATAATTCATTAAAATTTCATACGTTCCGAGGTGAGACAAAGCATTACCATAGGTAAAAATTTATCATCTGCAGATTAAAGGTATCTATTCTAGGAGGGGTCTATACGTGGAATTCATTAGAGAAGATTTGTATCTCTTGCTTTTATCAGTCTTCATTGCTCTTAAAAACAGGGGGGGGAGGTGACCGGGCGATTGAGCATATTTGGAGTGCAAGTACAACTTCTAAATTGCGAGACTTGAATGGATCGATTTTTTTGTATGACTATCTCCGATAGATGAACCCAAATCACAGACGATCAAGACATCGAATTGATTGATACGTGGGAGTTGTAAATATAATATTTGCCTATGTCAGACGGGAATAAGACTAAAAAGAAATAAAAAGAAATTACTCTTTAAAATTAACAGAAACTAATAAACGAGTCCATTGTTTCACTATGTCCGTCTGTCGCCGACCACATGCGCAATTTTTAATTATGAAAGTCATAAAATCGCATTCTTTTCTGCTTCATTGCGAAGGACAGCAAGCACCTCGCAAGTAATGCACTTCGACACATTCCATGAGTGTAGATTTATCAGTTTAGAAGGTCAGAGTCACAAAGATGAATAATCATAGCAATATCACTGCGTGTGTGTGTCTAGGGGAGGTGACTTGTGTGGTGTTCTCTACTGTAAAAATCCACCATTTTATATTTGAAATCAATCAGCAAGGTGTTGAAATCCTGTTCATTTAGGACCCCAAGTGCCATAGAAGTGGATTATTTTTCAAGTTTTGACCATTTGAACGAGTGTATTTTGAGGACCATTTAATTTTTGATGCTTGCACTGCTAAAGGCTACAACTTTATTGTAGTCCCTTGTATGCATTCCTGCGGGGTCATCCAGCCTCAGCCCCAGGATCAACTTTTGTGAGCAGCCAAAGATTTGTGCCAAGTTTATGATATGTTTATATATATATTTCTTATATTGATCCCAACCAACAGGAGCTAGAATGAGATGTTTTATATTCCTGTGCATTGATGGAGAAATTATTTTGCAGTTTCTTATACCCCGTGGAGCTAGATTTGAACTTCAGTTAACCATCAACTGTTGGCAACTTTTAAACTCTTCTTGAACGATTGGAAAGGAACATTTGGAAAGTCCTACCAATATGGGAGCCTGGAACAAAACAAAACACTCATTCTTGCTTGCATTTTTTTTTTTTTTTGCAACTGTATGTATTCTCCTTGTACTGACCAAAGACCTGCAAGTAAGTCAATACCAATCCCCTGAATCCTTTGAATCTGATTGTATGAAGGTGGCAGTGTGTGCATCCCTTGCTGAGGGGTCAAGTGCTGTACCTGCACGTCTCCTTAATTTAGCTCAAGATCCCAAAGCCATCTTGTTATTCTGCTTTTACTGAGTGGCCAAATTGAGAGAAATCCAGGGCCATCTACAAAAAATGCCCAACAAGACTACCCATGTGCAGTATGTCAAAAGACAATCTTTAATGACGATGCAGCCATCCTTTGCGATGCTTGTGGATATTGGTGTCACATTTCATGTGTGGGCATCTCACCAAACTTGTACCAATGCCTTGCTAATAACCGGAGGGCCAAACCCCCAAAACTCGCTTATTTAACGAGTGAGTTGCACTCTCTCTACAAACTAAGTAGACCATGCTTATTTTCAAGATTTTATTGTAACAAACAACATTCCACTGGTCTACCTCAAAAAATTTGTTGCGAAAGCCTCCAAATCCAAGATGGCGTCCAAAATGGCCGCCATATTTACTGAATTTGTTATTTGAATGATAGAATTCGACAGAAACATCAGATTTCAACAAATGTGATGTCATATGAAAGAGAATAAAATTTTCTACAAGTTGATACCATTTTTGTTGGTTATTGTGATAACTGGATTGAGATTTTAAGGAAAAAACACTAATTTTTTGATATTTTTCTGAAAAAAGGAAAATCATGAAAATGCTTGATTCAGCATAAATCAGAGAATTACCGAAGGATTATCTTGAAACGTTTCAGGAATTTTGTTTGACATATAATTGATATTTGGAGAAAATTAGGGGTCAGTACCGCTTTTTGTTCAGGAGTAATAATGTCTCAAACTTGAAAACTCACGTTGTAAAAATGGGCACTTTAGTTGTGACAAGACATTGCTGGTCATAAAAAAAGTCTGCGCACGTTAAGACTACTACACGCGTTTGCCAAGACTACCACTGGCACTTCTACACGCGCCAGTGCCAGTGGTAGTCTTGGCAAACGCAGACTCATGCATTGACAAACAAGGGTTTGTGCCTGCAAACTAACTTTTCATACCAAGTGGTAGCTTAAGTGACGCTGATCGCTATTATTTCAAAGTGGATTGTTCTGAAGCAGATGAGATGAAGCAAAAATTTCTTTCAAATAGAGGTAGAAGCTTGAAACAACCTGGCTTTAGAAAGTTTCTAACAAAATTTGGATCAATCACTCAAAAGAAAATCAAGATTGCAGGCCATCAAAGCTGACATAGTGTGTTTCGCCAGAGTAAATGTATCATTTCGATTTTGATATAATTTTGTCTGTTTTGCTTATATGGTTTGTTTATATGGTTTTTATATAAATTTGAAAATTGTAACGCTATTTCAAACCATCTTAGGTTTTTATGGAGACATTGTTCAGAATGCACCGTAAATATTTCTCTAAAAAGTAAAAAAAAAAAATAAATAAATTTAAAATGTTTACGAAAACCATGTAGAAATTAAGATCTTTCCCATACAATCAATATTTGGAGAAAATTAGAGGTCAGTATTGTATTTGGTTCAGGAGTTGTAATGTCTCAAACTTGAAATCTCATTTTACATAATATCATGTTTTTACACGCATCTGTTTCCAAAGATGTCACAGAGGGTCAAATCCAAGTTTGTGCTTACTTTTCGAGTTCCACTCTCTCTATGAATAAGACCATACATAAAGTTACTAAGCGTACTAAGCAATGTTTCGTAATTACACCTCAGTAGATTTGTTACAAAAACCTCCAAAGTACAGATACGGTCCAATAGGGTCACCATTTTTATTGATTTAACATTTCTATTGATAGAGACATCGGATTGCAGAAACTTTGATGTCATGTGAAGGAGAGTATAAAAGCTTCCTAAAAGTTGATACCACTTTAGCTGTGTATTGTGATAAATGGGGGGGGGGGGGAGGGGAAGGAAATTCATATTTTTATATTGTTTTGAAGAAAGAATGAAATGTGAAAATGCATGATTTAGTATGTATCAAAGAAGAACCGAATAATTATTTTGAAACCTTGTGACTGAGATCTACTGAGAGGAGACATAATTCATATTTATGGAATTACAAGCAATATCATACAATGTTGACATGTTAATATCTAAAACTTGAAAAAAGATATATCTATGCATTATAAATTTTGCATACAATGTGTTTACATGGTCACATGTATACATGGTCACATGTAATACTGTAATGGTCTATTGACTTATAAGTGCCTGCAAACTATCTTTTCATGCCAAGTGGACAGGTAGGTGACACTGGTCGCTATTACTGTAGTATTTCATGGTAGATTGTTCTGAGGCAGATAAGATTGAACATTGAACAAAAAGTATTTTCCAAAAAGAGATAGGAGCTTGGAATTTGGCACAAATTTTGCTGACGTGTCATATTTAGTGACAAAAATAGTATCAGCACAAAATTCAAGATGGCAGTAATTGATTGAAGTTGTCGTTCAAGGCATTATTTACCATAAGTGCACGTAAAACCAAAACCCACCTTTAGTTAATTCCTCAAACTAGTTCTACTGTGAGTTAGGGATAGAACAACTAATGTACAAACTTAAATCAGTATAATCATTGCAAATATTATTAGATATACTAAATAGATCTGATAAGAACGGGGTTTTTTTATACTTAGCTGTCAACAGTTATCATGGTTAATGGTTTCTTGTAAAGAAATGGTGATATCTTCGTATGATTTAGTCTTTATTTTAATTTTTATACATGGTAGAATGTTTTGTGATACAACCAACCTGCACATATAAATCGAATGTGATATCCCAATGGTAAACAATACATTATGTGTGTTGCGTCAAAGTTAAATCTCAACTTATGATTTAATATATTCTTTTAATCATCTTATATTGCTGTCTATTATATGTTTCTATACATCCGAACGATATTGTATAGTGTAAACCATATTGAGGGTCTTTTTTTTGGGGGGGGGGTGGAACTCATTTCAGTGGAACTCATTTTGGGTAAGGCCCAATCTTTGATGAAAGAGAAATGCGTCTGTATCAAAGATATGCTTTTTTTTACTTGTATGCTACTCTGCTGTTGCAGAAACGTGAATAATGATGGTACTATGTGTAATAATGTCCGTAGATCCTTGTCCTTGAAAGCCCTTCTGATCCCCCCCCCCCCCGGAAAATCCGACATGGCGGCAATTTCTCAAATTTGCCTTTAAATATCTTGTGCGAAATCATTTTTCAGTATATTTTTCGAATAAAACTGTCCAAATGTATTTTTCGTGCTGTATATTCACATTTACAAATAAGCATGCTGAAACTGTATTTACTGTTATAAGATTTTTCTTACATTGTTTTTAGGCTGATTTCATGTTGGTTATAGTGTCACACGAAACTTAGGCCATTTCATGCTTTCCCATAGTAGATATCAGAATCACTCGAGAGTGAAAATGTTCTGCGCCTTGAGCACGTTAACTATGTGGAACTGGCGCATTATAAGTACCCTGTATTATTATTATTATTATTATTTTCATTCATTTTAGAGTGACCTCAGGGATCACTCGAAGAATGACGAGTGTTCCCTGAGGTCACTCTAAAATGAGTGAAAATGAACATTTTCATTCAAAATTCACTCCAATTTCACTCTAAATTCACTGTTTTCTGTTATTCACTCCTTCAAAAGTGATTACTTCCACTCGATTTTTTCTCTTTTTTGGAGAGTAGAATATCACTGGTCTTAAAAATGTCTCCATAAAAACCTAAGACGGTTTGAAATAGCATTACAATGTTTGAAATATGTAAAAACATATAAATAGATAGTACAACAGACAAAATTTTATGAAAATCATGATAGTACATTTAATTTGGCGCAATAAACTATGTCAACTTTGATGGCTGTCCTCTTGATTTTTTTTTTTTTTTTTTTTGTGGTTGATCTGAATTCTGCCTTAAAGGACAAGTCCACCTTCATATACATAAGGATTGAGAGAATGCAGCAATATTAGTAGAACACATCAGTGAAAGTTTGACTTTACTTTTTAAATAAAGTGCACATTTCTTCGACTTGCGACTGACGTATGTTAATGGTAATATTATTCCCCCTGCCTTCTGAAAGAGAGAAGTCATGTGTTCTTTTGTTATGCGAGAAAAATGGAAATATGTTGAATTTTCTTTATTCTTTCTTTATATCGTTGTACTCATGTGACATCACAAGCTATAGTAGTCTTTCCATCCAGCCATGACTAAGTAGAAACTTCAAAAAATCATAATTTTTTCAACAGATTGTCTGATTTTGCTCAAACTCTCATTGATGTGTTCTACTAATATTGCTGCATTCACTCAACCCACATGTCTATGAGGGAAAACTTGTCCTTTAAACTATCTATAACAAGATTGGTGCCAAGTTTCAAGCTACTACCTCTATTTGAAAAAAAAAAAAAATTGCTTTATCTCATTTGCTTCAGAACAATCTACTTTGAAATAATAGCGACCAGCGTCACCTGAGCTACCACTTGGTACGAAAAGTTAGTTTGCAGGCACAAACCCTTGTTTGTCAAAGCATGAGTCTGCGTTTGCCAAGACTACTACACCCACCACTGACACTGCTACACGCGCCAGTGCTAGTGGCGCATGTGTAGTAGTCTTGACACGCGCAGACTTGTTTTATGACCAACAAGGTCTTGTCACAACTAAAGTGCCCATTTTTACAAAGTGAGTTTTCAAGTTTGAGACATTATCACTCCTGAACAAAAAGCGGTACTGACCCCTAATATTCTCCAAATATTAATTATATGTCAAACAAAATTCCTGAAAGGTTTCAAGATAATCCTTCAGTCATTCTCTGATTTATGCCGAATCAAGCATTTTCATGATTTTCCTTTTTTTCAGAAAAATATCAAAAAATTAGTGTTTTTTCCTTAAAATCTCAATCCAGTTATCACAATAACCCACAAAAATGGTATCAACTTGTAGAAAATTTTATTTTCTTTCATATGACATCACATTTGTTGAAATCTGATGTTTCTGTCGAATTCTATCATTCAAATAACAAATTCAGTAAATATGGCGGCCATTTTGGACGCCATCTTGGATTTGGAGGCTTTCGCAACAATTTTTTTGAGGTAGACCAGTGGAATGTTGTTTGTTACAATAAAAACTTGAAAATAAGCATGGTCTACTTAGTTTGTAGAGAGAGTGCAACTCGACCTCTGTTTTAAGGTTTTGGCCCCCCGGTTATAACAAATCAAGGAGTTTCTCTTGGCTATGTATCAACTGTGGGGAACCAAATATTTTTTCCAGTGCTTCTCTACTGGGACTGGATTTTACACACTCAAATACCTTCTCGCCATTGAGTTCGTCTTTTTGTGATGAAAGCGGAGTTGATGGAAATAACTTCCAGCTTACTTTCCCACAAACGTCTATATACTCCAAGGTCTAGTTGTACTGGCCAAAATCGTCTCTAGTTTTCCCCTAATTCATCTACTTTGAAACGAAAACCCACACGAGGATTCAAAGCAATGGTTATAAATTGCAATGGGTTAAAAAGTGGAACAAAGATAGCAAATTTTCAGACAACTATAGAGCAACACAAACCAGATTTTATCTTTGGCTGTGAATCAAATCTTGACAAAGACATACCAACTTATTCGGTTTTCCCCACCAACTATCTGGTTTTCCGCAAGGACAGGGACAAACATGGCGGAGGAGTCTTTCTAGCCATTGACAGCTCACTGACGGTCAGCGCATGCCCAGATTTCGATGCAGACTGTGAGCTGCAGTGGTGCACAATCAAATTAGCTAACACTAAACCGATGTTCCTGTGTAGTTATTACTGCCCCCAAACAGCCGTTCAGCCAGTTTAGACGGTCTTCGTGACTCATTGCAGAAACTAATTACTAAGAACCCCAGTTCATCAGAACGGTAGAGGTCAGCCAAATATCGCAATCGCTGGAGATTTCAGCCATACAAACATAAATTCGGATTTGCAGTCAACTACAGACCCAACAAGCGCATCCTACATTAAGTCCTGCCGCACCGAGAGCTTTGAAATACCATCACTCCGCTGGAATTCCAGGCTATGTGCAACATCGGTCGACAAAGCTGAAAGCTTAAACGAGTTCTTCCAGTCAGCTTTTATCCAAGAACATGACCAGTCACTGCCCCATAAAGGCTCATCCCCTTTCCCCGAAATAGAGCACCTCCATATCTACAACAATGGCGTTGAAAAACAACTTCAACAGCTGAACCCGTCAAAGGCCAGTGGACCAGATGAGATACTTCCTGGCTATTCAAACTTACAGCCCATGAGATTGCACCAGACTTGTCCTTCCTTTACCAACAAAGTTATGACAGTGGTGTGATTCCGCCTCAATGGAAGCAAGCCCTTGTCACGCCAATCCACAAATCTGGCGACAGAAGTGATCCATCCAACAATCGACCAATTTCCTTAACCTGTATATCTTGCATAGTTGTAGAACATATCATGCTGAGTCACTTTTTCAAGCACATAACAGCAAACAACATCTTTGCAGACTCTCAGCATGGTTTTAGACAAGGCTTATCAACTACAACACAACTCAATTCTGCTGTCAATGACTGGTCCCAGACACTCCAAAATCGCAGCCAATCTGATGTCATCTTTCTAGACATCAAGAAAGCCTTTGACAGGGTGCCACATGACTTACTTTCTGTTAAGCTACGCTATTATGGCATTACTGGCGAGTCTCTCAACTGGATATGTGCTTTCTTGGCTGATAGGTCACAAGCTGTATTAGTCGTTGATGGAACCTAATCATCGTGGAAGGAGGTCTCATCAGGAGTCCCGCAGGGTTCTGTTATCGGCCCTACCCTCTTTTTCTACTGTTCATCAACGACATCCAGGATGGCATGTCGTCACCCACCCGTCTGTATGCTGATGACTGTGTGACTTATCGGGAAATTAGATCAGAAGGTGACTACAACACTCTGCAACAAGCTCTTCAGACATTATCATTATGATCATCCAAGTGGCTCATGAATTTCAACATCAAGAAGTGCGGAGTATATGTCAATCACTCGAAAACGCAATCCTAAAATCTACAAATACCACCCTCAGAATGGTGCCATTCCAAGAGTTACGGAGTGTAAATACCTTGGGGTAACTGTAACACCTGACCTACGCTGGAATACACACTGCCAAAACATCAGGACTGGTGCAGGGCCAGCAGGACCCTGGGACTTATACGCCGAACATTGCCATCATGCTCAAAGGAAGTGAAGTGTAGAGCCTACACAGCATTGGTTAGGCCTAAACTGGAGTATGCCTCTGAGGTTTGGAACCCTCACACTTTGACGTCCATTAGCAGCCTCGAACAAGTGCAGAAGGCAGCAGCTCGGTTTGTTGCTGGTGACTACAGATGGTCTACATCATCTACCCATCTGGTGTCGGCACACAGATGGAACACGTTACGCCACCGGCGACTCCTGGACCAATATTCAGTTGTTGTTGTTGTTGTTGTTTTTTTTTTTACACCAATGCCCTCAGCAGTTACCTTTGCAACCTACCATACAAGGAACGATCATAACCTCCAGTTCAACAAACCCAAGACAACCATTGATGCATTCAAGTACTCATTCTTTCCCAGGACAATATGGATCTGGAACCGCCTACCTAGTCAAGTTGTGCATGCTACCACCCTAACAACATTCAAAGAAGCTGCTCTCCCCTGTATTACAACCTTGCAGCCTTCTTCTGGATCACTCATCCTTTAAAGGAGGATGCATTCAGATTTTACTCGCACAGTGCACACTTTTATTGTAAATGGAGATCATCACCATGGCACTTCCCAATGACACACATGTGTAGTTTCATCGCAGTATAGCTTCTTGGAGCTGCGAGAGGGATTACAGTATCAAGTATCAAGTATCACTGCATTGATGATATTCTATGTTACCTCATTTTGTCAGTGTTGCCGAAGGTTTTCGTGTCCTTCTCACTTGGTTACGCATGGAAATACCTACAGTCTGTTATGTAGGAAATATCATGTAGACAAGTGGGTTCCGCCAGACACTTTTCATGACCAATCTTGCTTCTTCTGGGTCCAAGAGGTTTTCTTTTCCAGAATGAAATACTTTCTTCCTCTGGTCTTTATACTTCAAGCTATTTCAGGTAAGAGTGGTTACTTCTCTCCTCTCAGGGAGCTGAGTTTTAGTAGGAAAGAGTGCCTCCCGTCTCCCGTCTCCCGTCTCTCGTTTTTTTTTTTTTTTCATTCACTAAAAATGTCATGTAAAGAAAGAAATGACCCCCCCCCAAAAAAAAAAGGAAGAAAGATAAAATATCTCAAGCATTAAAAAAAGAAATGGTTTACATCCGCAGCAATGAACCTATATAGAACTGGTTAATAAATACCGCCAAATTTTCCTGAAAATGTATTAAGAACTTCACTTTAACAACATCCTCACTATAACGACACTTCAAACAAAGGTGTACTCAGATTCAGGAGAAATGAAACAAGATAACATTTAAACTTGAGTCCATCCAAGTTTTAAAGAAGATGTGACAAATCACTTCTATTCATCTCAAGTTTTCAGGCAGGGTGAGGATGAGATTGAATAAATGAAGCAGCAATAGTTTTGTCTCGTATGCTCAATTATTGAACTATAATGGATAGCAGGACCACAGAAATAGAACACCCCAACCGCATCCCTCCCAGAGTCGCCGAGGGTAAAAACAACAACAACAACAACAACAACAACAACAACAACAACAACAACAACAACAACAACACTATAGTGAGCACGCACCCACCATCTACAGAGCACACAATGAATGCCTGGAGTACTGAGGTTCATCAGTAACTACTAAATATCGAGACGATAGCAAAGAAACAAGAACAATATAAGCCTGCAAATTCGAATTGATTTAACTAAGTTGGAGTGGGGTCCGGAAAAGTGATACAGTTGAGCTGGCACCACATTTTTATCATGACAGTAATGACGGATGATACTCTTTTATGCATTAAGCTTGGAAGAACGCCAACCGCGCAGGTAGCACTAAAGTACATTACAGTTTGGACTTTGGCTGCGGAAGAAACAAACGGAAGCTGAAATCAGATACTATGTTATGCGGCTGCAACCTGCAAAACGGTACAAAGCGTAGCAATGTCTGCAATGGTCTAACAGACAGACGGAGGCATAGTGTGAAACAGAAACTCCTGTGCTTCATTCGAAACCATTATTATGCGCTCGCCACTTACAAACAAACAGGTACATGGGTATATCGTCACTGAACTTGAACTACATCGCATGTGAAACGGGTATGATTTATACCGCGCATTCTGCGAGTTACAGACAGAGCCTTCTACAATAGCGAACGTACAGCTACGTCGCGGGAAGGAGCGTCACATTTCCCCCACACAAGCTCCTTCTATGAATTAAAGTGCTCGTTTCCTAAGGGTGCATTGCTTTACATGTGGTCGACCATCGCAACATCCGTGAGAACTGTGATGACTGCGATCATATGACAGGCTTGTGATCGGATATTACGATCAAATGGTTTATTCGTCTTTGTTTACCCATGATGGATAAAAGATCCGCCCTAGTTCTCCTGTTAACATTGACTGCTTGTGTGTTCTGTGACCCCATTGCAGAAGATAAGTGTGACTATGTTCAAGAAAATGAATTCATATCAAGTTATCGTTAACACATCTAAACAGAGTAATATCAGACAGACTATAATGTATTCACAATCTTTTGTCTGATTAAGAATGCCGGTTCGCTCATTTTATACCTATGAATTCTGTTATATAGCTTCACATTTTCACTCATTTTATTTCAGATGCATTCACTCTGTATCTGTAAAACAAATAATTCTGATTCGATTTGATTCTACTTTAATATCCAAAGTTGGCTTTTGGTGTGTCTTTTTTTTTTAATATGTGTTGTTTCCTATCAATTCGGGATATTTCTAGAGCACTCGGCGGTAAATATATAATGCATATAACTAACTAAAAAAAAACATATATATATATATATCGGCCTGGCAGTTTTTATGAATCTCGTTATATAGTTTTCGTTCATTTTGTTTCAGATGCATTTACCTTGTTTCTGTAAAACAACTGATTTCTCCACGTTAGTTCGACGCAAAAGTAGTCTTATCATTTAAAGTTTCCTTTAGTTGTTTTTGTAGCTGGTGTTGTTTGCATAATTATATCGGTGTATATGTAGTGAAACATAAAGTAACAAATAACTTTTAGCTGCATTATACTCCCTCTATATGACCCGCTCTCTATATGACTCTTATCCATAACTTGATTTTACAAGTTGAACATGAAGATGGAAAAAAAAAAATCTACAACATGGAAATACATTAAAAACAACGATTTCTTCTTTTTGAAATTTTGACCCCAAAAAAGTAAAAACAGATAATACATGAAAAGAAAAAAATCCATCCATTTTAACTGGAGATAAATGGATATGACGCTCTCTCCGTATGTAACTAATGATAATAGCAGTAGACAGAAATTTAATAATAGTTGTGATTATTTCTTGAAATTATCAATCATAATTTTATGATTGATTGCACATCAATCTTGTAAAAAATGTTATGAGAAAAAACAGCTTTCAGAAGGTTTGAAATTGATTTCTATCTCTATCGCAAGTTTCATAAGACGGGGCAATGGGTTGCGAAAGGGTCAAGCTTATAGCTTATTATTGGCGACCGTTCTGTATTGTAATTTTTGTCTTAAATGTATTTGTAATCAAAATTGTTGAAATTGTTGAACTAGCTTTAATGAGTTTCATATTTGTATATTATCATTATGTTTGAATATGTTGAAAACAAAATTGTAAATGATGCCATACGGAGAATGAATAAATCATATAAAATCAAATAAAGAACCCTCGAAATACGGTAAATCTATCAATTTATTCCTCATTTATAGGGAAATACTGATATTTGAATTTCATTTTCTTTTATCTGCCATTTTCGATATCTCAAAATCCTCAAGGGCGCAAGAGTTGCGTTACCCAGCTTCAGATTCAACACCCTCGAAATAGGCTGAATCCATCAGATCTTTTTAGTCCTTAACCAAAGAGAATTTCGATTTTTTGCAGCAATCTTGAATATAGGCAATCTTGAATAGGATTTTCAGATTTTGACGGCCATGTGGGAGGCCATCTGTATGTTTCAAACTCTCAAGGACGTGAGAGAGTTTCGTCATGCAGATTTTGATTCAGCACTTTCAAATTATAATGATAATAGTGCTGGTGACTTTTGCGCCAATTCCACATGACTATGTTTAAAGGTGCTCAAGGCTCAGTGGGGAAAAATGATTTATGAAAAAAAAAAAACATTACACACAATTTTCCTTGAAGAAGGTACAAAAAGTGGAACAATAATGACATATAAAAGTTTACATAATGTGGACATAAATCTACGAGAAAGCAGTTTTAAACAAAAGCATCTTGAGAGCAGATTAACACACGTCATCCTTCGAAATATGACGTATAGCTAAAGGCAACTGATTCCATAGGTAAGATCCAGCATGTGCAACCGACAGATACCCCATGATTTCGTAGTTTTTGAAGAGAGAAGCAATTTGCGGTCGGATGGTCTTAAAAATCTGGGAGGATCATTGGGTATCAAACAATTAAAGCCCCTGTTCCACTATTCCGTTCTCCCTACAACTCGACAATTTTCTTAGATCGGGAAGGATCGGGTACAACCTTGGCCGATCCGGACATAAGATGTTAGAACGCTCTAAGTACGCTGCAGTTACGACTACCAAGTGCTTGCTACGCTCTTACTACGATGATCGGGAATGAGACATTACGATCTCTGCCGCTGCCGGTACGCTTTAGAACGATGTAGCTACGCTGTCAGTGCGATGTTGCCGATGTTATCCGATTGATGCAGGCTGTATCTACGCTCTGAACGATCTGTGCGATCTTATCACGCTGTTACCCCGTTCAGAGAGCTGAAAAGTGCCCGATGTGCCCCGATGTACAAAATTCGACTGTCGATCCGCAGTCAGTCAACTTATTAGCATGCAGAACCGAAGAAATATACTGTGGACCTCGAAGAGGCTCCTCAACTCACGGTTCTTTTGCAGCAATGCATTGTATAAACAAAGACGTGCTGATTTTTCCAAGGCTTTTTCTTGATGCCCTTGCTTTTATAGTCCGTCTTCCTCCAGTTGTAGATGATTTCATATTCTTCAAAATTCTGCCATGTCCTCTTCCTCCTCTTTCAGCATCACGTGCAGTCTCTCTTTCTTCGCCTTTTGGGTAGCTGCTTCGCTGCTTTCTTCTCTTCTTTTTTTTTTCATCTCTTCTTCTTCTTCGAAAATTACAGCTAAAATTACTTTCCGTTCTTGTGCCGATGTTACTACGCTCAGAAAGACCTTGTTACGCTCATCCCGCTGCGTTTACGCCGTCATTACGCTCTCCCCGATGCGTTTACGCTGTCACTACGCTCTCCCAGCTTGCCGTACGATTAAAAATAGGTCAACTTTGATCGGGGAGATCGGGGAGAAATTTTGAACAGGTTCAAAATTTCTTCCCGATCTAAAAAAAAAAATGCCCGCTCCAACCCCGACCTCCACACGCTGCTGCTACGATGCTTCCGATCCCCGTACGCTTTTGCCGCTCTCTCCCGATCTGCTAGATCGGAACAGATCGGGGTCCAAATCGTGATAGTGGAACGGGGGCTTAACATTGTACTCTGGGGCAGATCCGCGGATTTAATTAAAAACAAACAGTAATGATATGAATGCGAAGTTCAGCAGGTAACTAACGCAGTGCGCATAAAACAGGGTAATGTGAATATTTCTTCTGGTAAGGGTATTGGCTGCTGAATTTGCACTAGGGTAAAACAACGAAACACCAACAACGACAAACAGAAGAAAAAACAAGCTTACAACACCAAAACACGCTTGTAGGAAATGATGTTTTAGGATTCGGTTACAGTTCGTTGTTCCCAAGCCCTGTTACTCCACAGGTTCGTTCTTCGGAATGCTGATTATCTCGAACATTTGTAATCCAAACATTGCTGAGATTCGTTATTCATGTTCATTCATATTTTCAGACTCTCTAAATTCCTCAGATTCAGATAAAGGACAAATCCCAAAGTAGATTGAAAATGTCAATCTGATAGATTTAAATATCGATCTAATTATTATTTTTTTTAATTTGCCCCCTACCATATTCTTATAGATTAATTTCTAATCTAATGAATTTAGAGAGAAGGCTCGTTATTCCAAAAGTATATGTTATTCCGACAGTGAAATACGATTCGTTATTCCGGAAGTTGAGTAATCTGAGTATGAAAAAAAATCCATTATTCCGAAAGTTAATTATAGGAAAGCGATTATGGTTTGCAATTCGTAGGGTTTGTCAATACACTCGCCCCCTTTTTTCCGCCTTAGGAGAAACGAACCTTATTTCATTTTGTCATTGATATTGACCGTATAGGAATACCGAACCTTCAGAATAACGCCACATTAATACTTGTAATAACGAGTCCCCTCATTTTGAATTTGAGAATATCTATGTAATAGGACTGGTATAAGGAATTTATATGTTTCGGTATGACGAACCAACCGAATAACTACTCATTTCACTTCGGATTAACATGTAACAATTGATAATGATTATGTTAATAAGTTCTGGGGGGGGGACGTGTAACGCAGCGAGTGAACGAGAGCCATTTCTATTCAAACACACTAGAAGAGTGTCAAGCGTTACTTCACCCTTACAGAGACGCTAGGTAGAATGTTTATCCTGTTAAGAAAATTCGTAGGCGACATGCATTCGTTATAACTGAACACATTTCTGTTGTTTATACCTGTAAATGGCGTTCGAGAATGACTTCGTTATAACGAAAATTTTGCTATGATCCTGTTCATTGTTAGCAATTTTTGCCCCGTTGACTTTGATGATGATAAATTTGGGATCTGAATTTTTACTGTAACGAAATTTCGTTACAGCCGTGTGCGTTGTACCGGGTCCGACTGCACTGAATTACTAAACCTGCAACTGACTACGGGATTTTAGCATAGATTTAAAGGCAGACTCGAAGCAGCATAGCTGTCCTTAATTTGAAATCTTTAATTTTGTAGCTTCTCTTTTCAGGTAACACTCGGAGATGTGTGAGCAGGTCAAGGCATATTGCTAATACTCCAATTTTCATCGTTGTACTCTTATTAGTAGACACTGTCTCCAGCATTCAGGGATGGAAAGGGGAAGACATCCGACTGCCATGCCACTTCCAAGGGGAGCCTGCAGGTGTGTTCTGGGTCAAGGATAACGTCTTACATCAGCCGGTTCCCAAGGCTGACGATGGGAATTTTGAAAGCTTGGAGGAGGGATTCGAATTCGACAAGAATTTTAGCCTCGTCATCACCGACCTGAAGGTGGCAAATGAGGGTCTCTACCTTTGTCAAGTGGTTCTGAAGAATTCCGAGAATTTCGAGAATTCCGTCATTTTGACAGTTAGTTGTAAGTGATCTTTTCTATACCATGACAAAGAGGCGGGAGTGGTTTTGCATTAATTTGTGAAAATAAAATATATTTAGGACAAAGCAACAGTCGGTGGACGAGCCAACTAAAGCATTTAAAAGGACTGTACAGGACTGGTTCAGGTGGGGGTTCATGTTTTGAACATTCCTTAGTGAGGTAATGAGAAACCTCTTATGAAATATGAAATGAACGTGTAATATTTTAAGAAGGATTCAACTTTTATTTGATGAAAATTGGTGTTCCAATGGCTAAGGTACCCCCCAAAGAGTGATAATAATAAAAGGCAACAGGTCACGCCTTTTATTAGGATATCTTTTTTCACCTTGTTTTTGGATATCTCAGCCATTTCGAAGCCGAATGTCATTAAATTAACTTTTGATATCCCTTAGAATTGCATGCTCTTTGACGTCTCATAGAGTGGTTTCTGAATATCTTGCAAAACGTTAAATGCTAAATCCTCACCTCAACCAGAACTGCACACACCCTTTAACAGTTAGAGGGTGACTTGTCCGTGAAACATTTCACACAGTGTCAACAACTTGAATATGATAGCAGGTTAGTTTTACTCTTTTATGTATCTATCTATGTGTCTTTTGATTTCACTTACTCACTTACCCAAATTAATAGCTAAGTTCAGACGTATGACTATAAAATTGAGGCTATGATAGACTTGAAGCTATCTTGGCCACAAGGGGCCTCGCACCGTCTGAACGGAGACGGTTACAAGATAGAAGCGAAAAAGCCAAACAAGCAAACTTATGATCTGTGGTATGAGCTCCGTGGCAACAAGATTTTTGCTCTTGTGGCCAGCTACCGTGGGAACGGATTTGCTATTATAGCTCTTCTTTGCAAAGAAGGCAGTGTCAGAAAATGGAATTATTCACGTATTCCGACTGAGTAGGTGTCACATACAGTCACGACACGAGAAGTAGCAGATACGCGCGTCATTGTGCTTCATATTCTTAAACAATGATCACGTTTCCCTTGTCTTTTTTTTCTCACATTCTATAGCCTGATTATTTTGAAGAATAGAAAACTGAATACATGTATAATGCAGATATAACCCTCTTTCCATTATTACAAAAGAGATGAAGTCAATAAAAACTTCCTTAGTTACTTGCCGTACTCCTCTCATGAACTTCTTGTTTCCCTAGCTATGGCGTCAAGACATAAAATCAAGGAATGCGTCGATAAGAATCAATCTAGTCAAAGCCGATGCACACACCGAGCTCCCTCCAACGCTACTTCCATTATACTTACGTGTGTCGTGAGTGGATTCAAGCCTGACATTTCTATGATATGGACCGATGAGTCTGGAAATAACCTTAAATCCATGGCTTCCCGACAGACAACATTATCTGACGACACATACGAGAGGTTCGAGAAAATCGAGGTTTCAGCTAAACGTGTGACAGAGCAAACTTTCGTTTGCATAGCTACCGGTGACTCGCTGAATGGAACGTCGACCAGAGAAATAACTCTTCTGCCTCTATCAGGTTTTGTGAAAAGTTTTCAATTTTGTGTTTCTGAATCATAGCCAGTCATATTATAGTTTATGCCGCCATTACTACAAAATATGCATGAAGAAAAAGTAACGATACTTCAACAAATGTTTTGAATCTCATTTGTCACGGGGATAAGTTGAATCTTAGTTGGAAGTTGCTCGACCACACAATCATAAGAGTCTACTATTAAGAATACACATTTAAATCTATGAAATCCTTTCGTCGAGCCTTTTTTTTTATTTCAACTGATTGAGATAATCGACGTACAGCTGTAACTAAGCATCGAATTAATTAGCGTGGTGGTACTCATGGTAATGCATGCTCGGGCAGGGTTTCAACCTACAGCCTGTGTGCAGCCGTTTGTACCTGTGAAGTCAACTACGTCTTTGGCACTGCGCAATGAAAAATACGCTGATATTGTACAACTATCGAGGAACCTACCGACACGTTTTACGACTTCTTACTCCAGTAATCAGTGAATAACGTGTTTTTACTGTGTCTACATTAAATTTCAGGAAAGCGTCAAAATGTCGGTCTCATCATTGGACTAGGCATTGGTATAACTGCTGCCCTGTCCATTCTATTTCTCCTTGTTCCAAAGTGTCTGCAAAAATATGATCAGAACTGTCTACCGCAAGAAGGTGTCGTGTTTTATCATTCTGTGTTTCTTCACTGTTTTGTTTGTTTGCTTGCGTTCTTCATAAGACCAATGAAAATGAATGCTTTAGGATTCCTGTATTATTCTCCACCCTTCGAAAAGATGTATTCATACGATCGGCATTGTGTTAACGATTTCTGCCATGTCTGCATAAAAGTTTTGATACACACTCAGCAACATTATTACAAAAAAAAAGGCAATGCGAGCAATCTCTCTTATTCCTGTTGCCTAGTTTCGGAAGAATCACCACCAACCGTTCAGCCAACACCGGGTAGCGACGGCGAGAGCAGAAAGTGGTACTCGGTGCAATGGGCGGACCTCAAACTTTCTTGCAGACAACTCAAAGACGTTTCCACAGTGAGTATGAGATGGATGTGTGGAGCAACAACACTCTCCACGCACAAAAGAAGTTTTAAGTTAAATTTTACCATGAGCGTTGAGAGCCTTTCGATGATACATTTGAATCAATAGCCGAGTGAAGTCAATGGTTACCTTTGTGAATTATTCGTCAAGAGGCAGTGCATGAATACAAGTGTTTCAAGCTGCAGTACGCGACACTTCATATCATCGTTATTTGAGGTATTGCAGCCATTTATGAAATAGTATTTGTAACTTTGTAATTCCGTGATGATCTATTTTGAGGCTGATTGAGGGAAGGAATGCTATTCAAATTCTTCCTGACTGCCAAGGAAGACTGAGGAAACCTACAAGAAATTACCTGATCTTCAAAGTTATAATGATAACGCGAGACGTAGGTACTTGGAAAACACTTGTCTATGAAAATATCTGTACGATGTCAAATTTTATAATTTTGATGCCTATTTATGAGCATAGCATGAAATCCTTTCTGAATTGATAAGCAGTAACGGCTGAAGAGCAAGAGGCAGTCAAAGAGGGTTTGTTATTTTTGTTTTGTTGATTCCTTGATGATCACTTGGATCATTGTGATATCGATTCTTGTTATTATTATTTTTGTTTATATTTATCTTATTCATGTTATTATCAATGCCATTAGCAGTAGTAGTATTAGTTATAACGATAGATATTAGTGTCATTCATACCATCATCACATATTATCATCGTCATGAACGGTGAATTAAAAAAAAAGTAGTAGGCCTACCAGTATGCTTTTTCCTACATGGTTGTTGTAGAATATCGGTGCTATCGTTCTTCAATAAAACAGGCAGAGTCGTGCCGTAATCGCAGAGTGAAATTTCACTCCTTGTTTATTTTTTATATGTATTTCAATAAACAAGGCCAAATCTGGTTTCAAGATCGTTTGCCAATTGCAGTCCCTCCCACAAAATGAGCCCTAGCGGAAAGTCGCCGCCTTTGCCGAAGACAGAATCATCAAGCGAAAACTGTCACTTCTATCTTCATTAGAGGGCGTTAACATTCTGGGGAGAAACTAGTACATGCAGAGTTTGGTTCGGGAAGGTAGACTACACCGGGCCCAACCCTTTAGCTACCGGCAATTCAGTGTGTACGTCATACCTGTGTTGTGTACACACAATTCAGTGTGTACGTCATACCTGTGTTGTCAATCTGTTAACAGCGGCTGATTTCAAATTTGAGATTGTTGAGATAGCAGTGAAACCAGTCACTAGCACCGAACTTGAAATCACCCTGTTTCAATCATCAAAACTATTCATCTTTTCCCTTTCAGCCAAGAATATCTTTCAGCTTGTACGCCCTCTACCGATGTGCAATGGCCGCTTTAATCACCGCTATTTTGATATCTTATGTTGTACACGAGGCGGAGACACTGGGCCTGAAGTTTCTCATTTACTTCCCTTTTTGGACACAAAGTACTGGAACATGTTATGTTTGCTTTGCCTGTTTAAATGCTGTGATGGACTTCAAGAAGACCAGAACAAATTCAGCACTTGAAGGTAGTGTGTTCATGTTTTTTCTTTTTTTTTTTGTTATGGCGTAGAAACGGAAAGGGGAGGAGGAATTTGACATGAAATCCAACGACAGGACCCGAAAAGCCCATTCATATAATCTGATGTTTTCCCCCAATGATGGTTGTTTTCTTTTGTAAAGGCTATGTCCATGGCAGGTTAAAAACTTGATTGAGACTTTCCTGTGGTTACCCCTCGAAGAAGTTTTATATCAACTGATATCTCAAAGACAGTGTTTTACAACGTTGGTCTTGATATAAGGAATTACGAAACTTTGCTTAATGATGTTTAAAAGGGTAAACACAGAGACACTCACACACGCGTACACACACAAAAAAAAATCATTTCAATATCAAATCAAAACCAATACCATCATATTATTGGAAAAAAAAAAAACTTCTGAGATGGTCTGGTTACAATTATACTGTCAATGAAATAACTGAAATCTATCATCTACATCTACATTTCATCTGCATTTTTTTTTTTTTTTTTGAGAGAGAGAGCACTTAAAGGAAAAGTCCACCTTCATATACATAAGGATTGAGAAAATGCAGCAAATTAGTTACACATCAGTGAAAGTTTAAGGAAAACTGGACAATCCGTTCTAAAGTTACGAATATTTTAAGTATCTGCGCAGTCACAGCTGGATGAGAAGACTACTGCAGTGTATGATGTCACATGCTACAACTATATAAGGAAAACAAAAAGAAAATTTCAAAAAACTTAACTTTTTGTATAAAGTGCACATTTTTTTGACTTGCTTCTAACGTATGTTAAGGGTAACATTATTCCCCTGCCTCCTGAAAGAGAGAAGTCGAATGTTATTTCGTTATGTAAGAAAAATGGAAATATGTTGAGTTTTCTTTATTCTTTCTTTAGATCATTGTACTCATGTGACATAACAAGCTATAGTAGTCTTTTCATCCACCCGTGACTGAGCAGAAACTTCACAAATTCATAACTTTTGAACGGATTGTCCGATTTTGCTCAAACTCTCACTGATGTGTTCTACTAATATTGCCGCATTCACTCAACCCACATGTCTACAAAGGTGAACTTGTCCTTTTCATTTTGCATTTTATTTTTGCATGAGTTAATTCTACACAATATCTGAGACCCCATGTAGCTCATAGTTGTCCCAGCAAGAACATTTTTTAATTGATGCCTTTAAACTTCACACACTCTCTTAATTTCTAGGACTTAAATTTTAAATCTTTCTTACGATTTAAAATATTTTAAGTCTTTAAGACTTATTTTAGGTGGCTTCGATTAAAAGTTGAGTGTCGAAGCTGTTCGCAATCTAAATCTAACAAAGGCTTAAACTTTCAGCCAATCAGATGATTTGTAAATGACGTCATCTTGAACCGCCTAAAACCGGAATTGGCGCTGGCCGTCGCTTCATGCGCGATGCTAGATAGCGTAGTCATACACACACACATTCACATGTACCGTACTATAGTACACTACTTGTACCAGTCCTAGTACCATCGACCATTTGCAAACGCTATTGACTTGAACAGTTGGTCCTGAAGGCAGAAGTCATGCAGGCCGGAGTTTTTCGAGGGCATGATCTGACGGAAGCTTGACCAAGTTGCTTAAAGGTGAGCATATTATTGTATGAATGCTTTAGAATGTGGTTGATAACTCGATTTGGGACTCAGTAACCAAAGATAAAAGATGTTAAGATGTGCTCTACATTTTTGGCGAGTTTGAGCCTTGCCGCTGTATACAGCGCTGTCCATCCCTGAAGCGCGTTAGCTAGCTGTTCATGGCTATCTAAACATTGTAACAAGTTACATGTAGGCTATAAACGTTATACTAGTATTGTTGGGGGGGGGGGGGCTCTATCTCGGTGAAACTGCAAGTAATAATACAGGGACTCTTATAAAGCCCTCATTCTACCTAATGATTTACGATGTTGGTGTCTTGACTGAAAGGTAACGCTATGGAGTAGGTACCTATGGGCAAAACAGGCTACTGACACTGTACTACCTGTAGCATAGCCGTAGGCCTAACTGTCGTCTAGTGTCGGTTCACCCCTTCCTACACTCTTGTAAGGTTTAATTTATCAATTTCTACGTAGAAAGGCACAGTTCTAGGCCTTATCATGCCCTATGCTGTGATAAAATGTAGGGCATATGCTGTTAGATGGGTTTTATTTTTAACGTTGTGTTTATAGGCCACCAATAGTACTGTTGTAGTAACGGTAGTACTTACCGGCACTACTGGTGAGTTGCAACTGTAACTTGTCTTTCTATAGCTCAGTCAGTATGTCTTTCAATCAGGTTCCAGGTCACAACTGAGGGATGCGCGTACAGGCAATCCCTTTTATACCTCCCCTGTAGACAGGGGGGTTAGGGTGAAACCACTAGGGGCGCTACTACTACATTCCCCCCCCCCCGTTTTATAAAACAAGGGGCATAATAGAAAAAAAAAAAAACAACCCCGGCCAAAATAAAGACCTAACTATAACCCCCAAATCCCGCACAACCGGGGATCTCGCAGAGCCCCACCCATGGGAATGGACAATCTGACCAGCCCTCGGGGGTCTGCCGAGGGCAGTTCAGCGGGCCACCGCCTAGGTCACTCATGTACTGAATGGAGGTGCAAGGGACCGTTGATGTTGGGAGGGAGTAAAGACCCTATAGCCCCAACTAGCATTACAAACAACACCTTGAAATAGGGGAAACACCCCTGTCATGGGATGACATAAGTCCCAAAATATAAGACTGTTCCTATTACAAGGAACACCAATATACAAATAAAAACAGCCAAAGAAAACATTCTTCAAACAAATACGTGAATGAAATGCAGCAGATGCTTAATTGGCGAACCATAACAAATATGTTGCTTTGGCCACCGGAACTCTCATATTATAACCTTAATATGTGACCAAAATAAATTAAACAATTCCCTAGCCTTGCATCTTTTAAAAAATGGAACTAATAAACCAAAAATGCCTTTAATATTTTTTTTTCAAACAGATACCTAACCAAATCTTTCTTCTCCTACAAAATCCTATACAAATTATGATTTACATCCTTGCGTGGGGGTCTGATCCTCCCATTAGGTTATAAAACTAATATCTAGTGGTGGCAGCCACCACTCTCTTTACAGGTATTGGGCTGAGTCAGCTCCAAACAGACATGGGTGTACAGTTGTACTTCGTACACCCAAGAAAGGTGCTGGGATCTTCCTCGCCTTTTAAAAACATACTCCTCCCTAGTGTCCTAACTACCAGGGAAGCTACTCGCCCAGTATACTGGGAAGCTATGCAGGGTAAACCCCTACCTGGAAGGTGTGATAAATCCACCTTCCACAATCACAGGAGAAAAAAATACACATTATATAATATAATATGAATAACATTTAAATAGTAATGAAAATAATAATAATAACAATAATAATAATAGTAATAATAATGATAATGACATAAATAATATCTATATTTATTGTATATTCATAATCTATGTGTGTGACCGTGCATCAACAAACGAAAAAAAAAAAAAGAAATTGGCACGCCCCGATTTTTGTATGAGAGCTGGAAATGGGTAAGAATAGTCAACCAATCTTGACTTTTCTTTTTTTTTTCTAAAAGTGCAAGTCTTCTTCTACATTTTACTAGAGCCTGGGGTCACAAAAAGGAAAAGACAATTAGGTTTTTGTGCAGTTTTTCTGGATCACTTTTTTAGTACAATTGTGTGATTAGGGGATATGTCATGGATTCCTATTTCTTAAAAAAAAAGAACCTGTCCATGCTCATCACTTTCAACTTCAATAACTTTAGAAGAGATAAAGCTACTGATTTGAAAGCATGCATAATTTCAGCTTAATCTTTAAATCCCTTCATTGTTGTTGCTATGGTGGTTATCATCCTGTCATTTGTTCCATTCATCACACAGCTATAGCGCGGCTTGGTGAAGATTAACCGCTTAATAGACTCTGTTCTTCAGAGCCTCTTTTCTCATTTCATACTTATCCAGAGTGTGTACTTTCTTTCCAATATTTAGATAGGTTAGGAGTGTCCATTTCGATTGAGTTATAATTATAATAATCATTTTAAAGCTTAGCGTCTGCTCTTTTAGAATCGGAACTTAAAATCCATGTCTGGCGACTTTTTGCTGGTTTTGTGGTGCAGGGTCACACACACACACACACACATATATATGTAAAGATATATATATATATATATATATATATATATATATATATATTTATATTTATATATATATGACCCTGCATCACCAAACAAACAAAAAGTCGCCAGACATGGATTTTTTTTTTAAGTTAAGAGCAGATTCTAAAAGAGCAGACTCTAAGCTTTGAGATGATGTATACCTCAATTCAGATGGACTCTCCTAACCTATCTAAATAATTGAAAGAAAGGACACACTCTGGAAAGTGTGAACTGAGAAAGCAGGCTCTGAAGTACAGGGTGTATTCAAGCGCTTGATCTTTAACAAGCTACGCCAGCTGTGGGATGAATTGAACAAAAAACAAGATGATGACCACCAGAGCAAAAACAATGAAGAGATTATCAGATTAAGCTGAAATCCAGCATGCTTCATTGGTACATTTTGTCTACGACTGGTACCAACTTTCAATGCAGTAGCATCATTCTTTCCTAAGTTATGGGAGTTGAAAGTGGAGTGTATGGACAGGGTTTTTGAGATATGGGAAGTCGGTTCTATGAGAAACAACTAATCACACTATTCCACCAAAAAGCGCTCGAGAAAAAACTGCTGAAAACACAAGTTCCTGTTTGCGTTATGATCCCAAACTTTGATATAATATAGAAAAAGACTTGCTCTGTCAGAAAATATGAAAAACTCAAGATTGGTTAGGTTGACCCACTTCACAAATTTTCAGTCCTCACACAAAATCACTGTGTGCGACTTTTTTTGTTTGTTTTGTGGTGCACGGTCATATATATATATGAAGAATTTGTTTGCAAAAACCGATAAGTCCATTTTTAAAGATTTTGAGTTACAGTCTCTGTCATAAAGTATAAAATAATACCTTTTAAATGATATATTGGTCACTACATATAAAGGTATATTTTTGAAGCTATGGTCAAAAGAAGCACAAATTTTCTTATTATTCTCTTTATTTTTCTTGACCTTTAATCGCAAATATCTCCATTTGGCAAATGTGGACTTATCGGTTTTTGCAAACAAACTCTTCATATATATATATATATATATATATATATATATATATATAGGGGAACCTGGGACAAAGAGGAACACAGGGCAAAGTGAAACACCCCCATTAGCATATTCAGTCTTGAGTCTAAAGCTCACTCACCAAGATCCCTCTAGGGATGCTCCATCTTTTGATATCAGAGCTGTGTAAATTAATAATTGTATGTTTGTCTTTAGGGAAAATATCTGTCTTCCATACCTCAAAACCAACAATTGATGATTACATATTCTATGCCAAATCGTCATGCTTATCTGAAATGTTATCTCGGAAACCATGGTAACAACGATGCGTGGATTTCAATTCAATTCAATTCATTTCAAAGTTATTTGATTTCAATATAATGTAATACATAGTAATTTAAGCTTCCATAAATCATGGTTTCAGAGAGAGTAAATACTGGCCGACGTCTCAGTGATGCCTGTCGGGAAAACTTATTCATGATTGGGGCAAAGTTGACGGGGCAAGGTGGAACATGTTAACTAATGGACTTGTGGGTAAAATTAAGTTTGGTACGTTTCCACGCACGCCGCATGGCTTGCGTTTTGTATTTCACTTTGCCCCAATGGTCTGGGGCAATGTGGAATTTTCATACTTTCTTCAAATTATCTTTCTTCAAATTCACAGTAATGGATAAAACTGATAATTTGAATACAAATCTTACTGTCGTTTGTTAGCGGTTGTCCTCAGGTAATAGTTTAAACAGAAAATCTTGCTTTACTCCGCTTTGCATTACCGTTTTGGCTGGACAAACATTATTGGTCAACTTTGCCGCGGATTCCCCTATATGGAGAGAGAGACAGAGAGACAGAGAGAAAGAGTTTTAGCACAAAGTGTGTGTCATCTTGTGAACTTCTTGTTTCACTAGCGATGGCATCAACACATGTAATCGAGGAATGCGTCAATAGGAGTCAGTCCAGTCAAAACCGATGTACGTACCGAGCCCCATCCAACGCTACTTCCATTATAATTGCACTTACATGTGTCGTGAGTGGATTCAAGCCTGGCATTTCTAGGATCTGGACCGATGAGTCTGGAGAGAGACTACAATCCATCGCTTCCCTACAGACAACACTATCTGACGACACATACGAGAGGTTCGAGAAAATCAATGTTTCAGCCAATCACGGGACAGAGCGAGCCTTAGTGTGCATAGCTACCGGTGATTCGCTGAATGGAACGTCGACCGCTGAAATCACTCTTCTGCCTATATCAGATTTATGAAAATTGTCAATTTGTTGCTTTGAATGATAACGAATAGTAGCATTGTTTTCGTCAATCACTAACAGAAATTATGCACAACAAAAATATAAACAATACTTCAACAAATGTTTTACATCTGATTAGTCACGGGGAAGTCTAATTTGTGTTTGTAGTTTAAAAAAAAAAATCTTGACCACACAATCATATAAAAGTTTATCTTACTATTAAAAAAAAAAAAACACGTTTAAAAGCGTTAATGAATTTCGCATAGTGAAGGCAAGGGCCAGTAACAATGTAATTTGATGAAAAACGGCTTTACCCGTTAAAGTCAACTACGTTTTTGTCACTATGCAAAACGTGTTGACGTTTTAAGATTATCGAGATATTGTTTTACGCCTTCTTATTCATGTAATCACTGAGTAACGTGATTTTATTGTGTCTTTGTCAAATTACAGAAAAACGTGATAATGTCGGTCTCATCTTTGGACTTGTCATTGGTATACCAGCTGCCGTATTCATCCTGTTTCTCCTTGTTCAAAAATTTCGGGAAAAACCCGATCAGGACTACATATCGCAAAGAGGTGTCGTTTTATCTTTCTGTGTTTATTCATTTAATTGTTTATTTTCGGGTTTGTTTGTTTGTTTGTTTTTTTTTGCTTTAAAGGGTGTGTACAGTTCTGGTCGAGGTGAGGATTTAGCTTTTAACGTTTTGCCAGATATTCAGAAACCACTCTATGAGATGTCAAAGAGCATGCAGTTCTAAGGGGTATCAAAAGTTTATTCGATGAAAATCGGTTTTGAAATGGCTGAGATATCCAAAAACAAGGTGAAACAAAGCGATCCTAATAAAGTTGTGGCATGTCGCCTTTTATTATTAGCACTTTTTTGGATATCTCAGCCATTTGAAAACCAATTTTTATCAAATAAACGTTGAATCCTTCTTAAAATTGCATTTTCTTTCATATTTCATAAAAGGCTTTTCATTATCTCATTTAGGAATGTTCAAAACATGAATCCCCATCTCAACCAGTACTGTACAGTCCCTTTTAAAAAATAATCGGATGAAATTTGATGTTGTGACGTTGTCGGCTCTTTGAATAGTCATATTTGACGATCGGCATTTTTTTAATCACTTACTTATGCTATGTCTACTAAGTGATTTTGTGATAGACTGTGCAATAGATTTAAAAGAAAATACGAGCATCACGCCCTTTTTAGCAATATGATTAAATGAAAAGCTATTCGTGTTGTCATTTTTCAGGGGAGTCACAACCGAACGTTCAGAGAACAATTGATAGCGAAAATGAGATGAGAAAGTGGTATTCTGTACAATGGACGGACTTCAAACTTTGTTGCAAAAGGCTCAAAGACGTGTCCACAGTGAGTATTGGGCGGGGGGGGGGGTACACCAACTTCCCTCCTCATATAGACGAAAAGTTGTTTTTTTTTTTTTTTAACAATGAGTATCTCATTATTGCTCGTTGTGTTACTTTAATGATACTGAAAACAACATAGTACTTATTAGTGCTAATTTTTGTGAAATGTTTCAATGTTCAAAAGGATTTGCTATGTACACACAGCACTGTCTCAGTTGGCATAATCACAGTGCCAAAAAAAAAACAACAACAACAACAACAACGCTGTTAACGGCACTCTCATGATCATTATTGCAGGCATTTAAATCAAGGGGAGGCTTTTCGTTTCATCATCATCTTCCTTTTTTTGTTCAAAAAGACTAAAGAAAGGGAGATAGTTTCAAAAACGGTATGTTCCCTGAACTGCTTAACTTTTACCACAGCAGAGTAAAAAAAACAACAGCAACAAACCAAACAAACAAACGTAAAACACACCGAATACCAGATCTTTAAATTTTACAATACTATGTAATGCGAAACTTTGGAACTTGGACAGAATTTGCCTATAATGCTTTTACTACCTCTCATTTGACACTGTCGCATGGAATTCTCACTGGAATAATTAGCAGTGAGATTGCCGGACAAAGAGAAAATTTGCAGGTGTTGTTGATTTTGTTGTTTTCTTGATAATTACTGGCCAAGGGTCATTATGATAATGATTGTTGTTTTTATAGGTTTTCTTGTTCATTTTACACTTTTAAAATTCAATTTCATTTTTTTTTTCAGTGAAATTCTTCCCGAGGAACTCACAGAATGCAAATCCTAAACTTCAATTTAGTCAATCGTCATTGTAATTCAAAGACATGGCATTTAAAATCGTCGATTTGCATTTAAATTCGTCCCCGCCTTCCATCGACGTGAGAATGTAAGAATCAATTACTTCTTTATTCGCAAAATTTCATGAATCTTTCAAACAAATTCGTCGGATACCGTTGGCTCTTTTACTGTGAGGGTGAACTAAGCCTGCATCATCTCACTTACTCCCTTTAGTGGGATCACTACATTTTTCCTGACCAGTTTGCTTGAAAACACACGTACACACACACACACACACACACACAGAGGGTACAGGAGATTGAAAGATAAACGACAGTCAAGGAACGTTGAAAACAATAAAGACAATATCTAATCAAGTCGTGACAACTTTTGGACTTGAGCTCTGTTACTCGCTGATTTTATGTTATTCCATGAAGATATAATTTATTTCAAAATCTTTTCGTCAAATTACATGGCGTGAGCTCAGAGCCCGTGAGCTGTATGAGTTTCAGAATAGTATTTCACCTGACAATAGGGAAACTTACGTATGATACATTTCAACCTAGAAAATCACGTTTTCGCAGCTTTTTATACGATCAACTTTGAAAATGAGACTGATTTACTGCTTACACGAATGCACTGAAAGTATGGTCCCAACTTCCCAGGCGGACTTTATGTCGCTCCCTTCCACCCCCCCCCCCTTCCCCTCCTTTTCAGCGTAATAGAGGTGGACAAAATTATGCAGCTTTATTTCAATTTCGAAGCTCTTCGAGTCAGCATGATAACGACAACATCAAGAATTGTTTCTTCGAGGCAATAATTTGACTTTCGCAGTATCAATTCAAACAAAATAATCTGGTTTTTCTTTTCTAATTACTACTGATGCTAGTTGTATGTCCCACATGACTTCCTTAAATCGAACTCAAACACCAGCAGTCGAATTAATGTGATCACAGTATAGAATAAAATCTGTAACGCTTCTATTATCTTTACACCACCACGGTATTAGTCCGCGGGATCGATCTGGAATTGCACGACAGAACGTGAAAGATGAAAACCTTGCCCCGAATTCACGAAGGCGGAACATATTGAAACTATGGTTGAAACCATGGGCAATTTGTATGAAGTGCTAAGTGTTGCATGGTCTATTTCATTACAAAATCAGTCATTTCGTCGACGAAAAACTCTTTTTTTTTCTTTTTTGTAACGAAAGAACATTTCGCTGTAGAAATGGTCATTTCGTCGCCGAAATAACTAATTTTGTGACTAAATAAGCCATGCCACACTTTGCGCTCATACAAATTGTCCAGGTTTAAACCACGGTTTTTGTACCACCTACGTGAATGCGGGCCCTGGCTAGACTCATGACAGACACATGACGAGGAAGATAGATAAGGGTGCCAATAATTTCAACTCTTCTTCAAAATACTACAGGTTACAGAAAACATTTATGGCGTTTCCCACTTTTGATCCTCAACAGTTAGAAACTAAAATATCAGAAAACACAGCTTAAGACTGTTAGAGTACAATTAAGTTAGGGGTGATTTCAAAATGAAAGCATCGATCTGTTTCATTAGAGGGACAACATGATATTGGCGGAGATGAGGATTTGGCTTGCCATTTTTTTTTTTTTTTTTTTTGGTGAGATATCAAGAAGCCACTCGGTTTTAGAATGATTAAGTATTACATAAACAAAGTAAAACAAAGCGATCGTACTAAAAGAAAAAAAAAACACCTTTTTAGGATTTCTGTGTTTTGGGTATCTTTGTCATTTCAAAACCAGTTTTCATCAAATAAATGATATAATAAATATAATATATATAATATAAATTCCTCTTTGCATAACAAGTCCTACCAAAACTACACGATCCCTTTAAATCCATGATTAATTTTTAAGTTAAATCCAGGTTTTGGAGAAATTTCACTCTCTAAAATAAATGGTAAATTCCTCTTGTCATTACAATTTTAATCATATCTTATAAGAGGTTTGTCATTATCTCACCATAAAATTTTAGAAAACTGGAATTAGGTTACAACCAAAACTATACGATCCCTTTAAATCCATGATTGGTTTTAAAGTTAAATCCATATTTTGGTTAAATTTAACCCTCTGTACAAAATTGAACTCTTTACAGGAACCAGTGTTGTGTTTGTCCATCTGAATTGAGTTATGCATAATTTTAAAGCTTAGAGTCTGCTCTTTCAGAATCTACCTTTAACCGGAATTCCATGTCTGGGGACTTTTTGTTGACAAAAGGAGTGGCCTTGTACTTACTCTCTTTTCCAAGTCTCAGCTACTAGGCCTTGTTGTCAAAAAGTAATATAGGCATGCAACATCGGGCCCAGGGGCAGATATAGGCATTCCGTAAAGGGGGTTAGCCTTTGCAAAATTAAAGGGAGGGGGCACGCATTCTCCCCCATTTTTTTCCTTTTTATTTCTTTTGTTTTAACCAAAAATAAAGTGGGGGCGCGGACCCGATGCGCCCTCCTCTTGATCCGCCACTGGGGCAAATTCTCGTTCCAGACACTTTACCAACTGCAGTCCCTTCCACAAAATGTTCCCTCCGCTGTAAGACCATCCAGCGCAACCTGCTACTTCTTCGTCGTTTGAGGGCGTTGTAGTAGAGCGGCTAAGCACCAGAATCGTTCACTTTTTGAAGAAAGCATGAAATTTTGCACATGGTATCTATGATACATGAGGATTGTAGAAAAAAATGAATCCAAAAAAATAGCGCCCTCTGGGGGCCGCCATTTTGAATTCCAATATGGCCGCCAAAATCATAATACTTTTGGCCATATCTCCTGTTCTATTGCACCTAGGACTGAGATTCAAACGTCTTTTCCCATGTTTTCAGTGTCTAGGAACATGATGGCAGTATTGAAATTTATGTCAGAGGTCCGCCATATTGAATTCCAAGATGGCCGACAAAATAAAATTACTTTTGCGCTCGTTTTGTCCCCCTTTTTTTTTTTTTGCTATTTCACCTTGGAGTTAAATCTAAACGACTATACCTGTTTTGTTTTTTTTGTCTAGAAAATTATTGCTTATTATCAAAATCTACATCAAAAGTCTGCAAAATTGAAATTAAGAAATAACACCCTCTGGGGCCGCCATTTTGATTTCCAATATGGCTGCCGAAATCAAAACACCCTCTGTCCATATTTCCACTTCTATTGCACCTAGGAGTTCAAGTGTTTTCGATGTCTACAAACACATTGCCAGTGTCAGAACTTGCATCTGGGGTATTAGATTTCAAGATGGCCGCCATGCTATTACACAATAGGTGACAATATACGATATGCCTATGTTCTTGATACTTTTGAACATATTTCAAATGAGCTCATTTCACCATATAGCAACAATATAGTCGTTTTTGCAAACCTGTGAATACTTGATATTTGCACGAAGACAAGCACACAGTTCACACATATATATCCATTTTGGTGATTTGAAAAATGTTGGTTGTGTCAAAATCAGAGGATTCTCAGATGGCCACCATGTAGTCGGCGCTAGTGCAACCACTATTCCTTGACTTTCCCAAAATAAGAGTGTTGGACAGTTCGACTCCCAGGTAAGGATGTTGGCTATCCTCTTGGAGTTTCTGGCAGAGGATCCAATAATCAGCGAACAACTGCACTGTTGATGAGATGTTTGTTTAGATTTTTGTGGTATAGATGAAAAATAGGAGATGAGGATGTCCTGTCCACATTTTATCTGTTCTGATCTCCTACTTATAACATACCCCTCCACATTTGCAAAGTGCAGTACATTCCAGCTTTGTCTTGAAGCACTTGCAGTTCCCCTTGCAAGATCTGATGCAGTTACATGAAATTAATTCAAGACAAGCTGCTTCGGCGATGGGCAAGGTGGACCACTTCGGAACAAAACCATCAGATTCGGCCGACTCCCACCCCCATTCAGTGACATCAGGAATTTGAGGTTGTATTTCAAGTGATTGTCCCCACACATGGCCTGACTGGTAAGATGATCGCTTGATGTGTTGTTCTAAGACAGCTCTCGTGGGAGGGATGTTCTCGATGTTTCTTTTCATTTTTGGGAAAAGTTCCATTCTCGCTTCATTGACACGAGTCTCATCACTGGTCCGGCAGTACATCAGGACAACGAATCGTTCAAGTTCTAAAACAACTTCATCTGGTAGTTGTGCTGTACACGGCCGTGACAGTGCAACAAACGTGTTGGTGATATTTGGCCATGCAAGCCAAGTCTTCCATGCAGATTTCTTCCCGTGGTTGGCAAAGTAGGATGTTACATCACATCCAGTGAATGCGTGAAAGAAAAGCAATCCTTTGGCCATCTCTGGGGATATTGCACGGGCAATTTCATGGATTGGAATGTACCTGAAATCCTTGCCAGTTCCAAAAGCTATCCAGAGTTGCTCGATGTCTGGTAAGTCCTGGAAATGGGCAAGAGCGAGCACAACAACATCAGTATCAACAGTTCGTATCATTGCTCTCTTGAACCCGCAGTTCATAGCATCTTTGACATGAAGAAGGATCCGCGTATCTGCTTCTTCATGCGAGCAGGGTTGAAGTCCATCTGTGGTGTAATCCTCTCTAGAAGTGACAACAGAGTCCAGTAGGGTGGAAATGATGACCTTGTCACCTGTGTCCTTGGAAACACATTGCTGTCCTAAGAATTGGAAGAGTTCATCCTTGTTGTCATCATTCCGCAAGAAGTTTTTCCAGTTCCCTGGAAGCTTCACATTACCAGACACCCTCTTCCTTGTCCCTGTACCTCTGTTTGCTCTTGTTGAAAGCTTTAAACTGTTCTTGAGATACACGTCCCAAACGAGATCAACGCGCTTGACCTTTCCAAGCTCGAACAAGATGTGCGGGATGAATGCTTCCTGTGCATATTCAGCGAAGGTTTTTGATTCCTTTACTGGAATCAGATGCACAAGCGCCGCACCATCAAGGATTGTCACATCTGTAGATGGAGTGTTTGTGACAGCTGACGGAGTATTGATGAGAGTCTCAAGCAATCTAACCAGATCTGATTTGGTTCCTTGTCTAAGTGTTCCAGACGAAGAAAGTGATGGGGGATATTTTTGGTTTTCATACTTGAAGAACTCTTTGATGTCACCCTCTCTTGTCTGACTGGCAATGTATAGTCGTGAGAACAATGCGCAGTCGCTCTTCAGATCCATTATTGTCTGCTTTTCCTTGGATGGACCCACTTGCTTTCGATTGCGGAAAAGCGGAAGTGAATTTCGTTTGATGGGTGCACTGATGGGTGTTTCGTTTTTCAAGAGGCGTTCTTCGATGAAGGTTTGATACTTTCTCTCTCCCAGGGTGTGAACTTGCTCCATACCCTCCACAACTTTCTGCGGCATGACTTCTTGTGAATCTATTGTTACCAATTCCTTTGTACGATCCATGAACAGATTCCCCAACTCATCCATCACAGCAACGAGGGAGCGCACATCATCAGCAAAGGATTTTTGCACAGATGGACTCTGTTCATGATGCTTTGGATTAGTATCCGCAGGTGACTTGTCAGCACTGCTCTCATACTCTTCAATGGCCATGGCTAGATGCGGCCCTGCCACCATCCATCGTCGTAGGGCACCTGGATCTTCTGTCAGACCGATGGCTCCTCCGTTACCCTTCACTTGAGCATTCACCTGCTCATGCGCGTGATCCAAACCAATTGCAGAGTATGGATTCCCAGTTTTGTTTGATGTGAATGCACCACGCATGAAGAGTTCATGTACATCTGGGCACTGCTCGGCAAGTCTTGTCATGTCCTTTATGTGTACAGGGATCCAACGGGCATAGTGGATATGGTCTAGCGCAAAGAACCATGGAGCTAGTTGAGACAATGTCTGCACGTACAGCTCAAAATTTGATGTCCGAATCGATCGCACAAATGCCAACAAAGTCAGTTCCAGATCAAGCACTGTGCTCCAAAATCGAAACATAGGGTGGAACTTGCTTCGCTGCTCACACCATTCTGTGAAGCTCTCCTCGGAGACAGGATCCTCATGGATGGCTGATTCTTTTTCCTTCCTGAAAGCTTGCCTTTGGAGAATGTACAGTGAAGAAGCAGTAATTTGATGGGCTCTCCTTGTCCTTGCTACATGTGATGCATGAATGAAACTATCCGCTGTCCCTTGTGTAGCAACTCCTGCTTGGGCGATAGCATTACTCCAACCAGTCCCATCAAGCAAATCACCAAGCATTTTCAAGACAGCCATTTCGATATGAAGAGGGCCTAACATCATCACATACTTGTCTTCACCATAGCGCTCTGGGAATCGCCACTGGATCTGTTTCCCAAGGGCATACAAAGGTTGGTCCATCGTCAATACTGGTGTTTGTCCTGGGTTTAACAAGTGTGTTGCTTGTTGGTTGGTATACATGCAATGCATTATTGTTGCAAATGAGTGTGATACTTCACGAAATAATGGCATCAGTGCAATTGTAGTCGGCAGCTTACAGGTATGTTGCATCTGCATATTTGCATGGTATGCAGCCCAAGACACAAAATCACCAACCGAAAGGTCTCCTTCTTCCATCAAAGATAACTGCTTTTCAAGCCATTTGTTCTCATTTCTGCGGTCTTCATCAAACTTGTCTCTATCTGGTCGCATTGGTCCGTACGTCACTGGTGCTTTGTATTCCTTCGGCATGGATGGTGCAGGCAAGATGTTTGTGTATGCCAGAGGAAGAGGATGGATTCGCTTGTCTGTTTCCATGTCAACGAGACCTATCGGGTCAGCATCTGTTCCTTGATTGTTCTCAGTGGGGTGCTGACATAAGGAATGGGCAGTTCCATGAAAAGAGCCAACTGCTGTCGTTGCGCTGGGATTATGATCAATGTTGTCAACCTGTCCTGTCGTGAAAAGATCTTTCTTCAACTGAGGCGGGCAGACTACTCCATCCTCCTCAAAGCGATTGATGATGCCATTAGCGATAGATGATGATATTTTGAGAACCCGATCATATGATATTGACAATCCATGCTTGTGGAGGCTGTCAATCAACTCACGATTTCGTGTCTGCGCATGAACTTTCAGGCCTATGTAAGTCGGTACAGGGACCTCTCTGTCAGCGTTATGTCGAACTGCATCTTTCGTCACACGATTGCCCTGTATGCTATTGAATATTATGAGTTCACTATTGGTTCGAGCTGCTCGTGTCGACGAACCATCTTTTCGGGTCTGCGACTTGATACTCGGACCATCAAGGATCATATTGACCAGTGCCAGCAGTCTGGTAGGGACTGTGTTTTCAGCTGAATCATTTATCAAGGATCCATTGAATTTTCTGCCATGGGAGAAAAGTTGTTTCCTGATAATTAAAGCTGCCTTTGCCAGTTGTAGTGCTTCAGAATCATCATCATCAAAGCATGTCATTTGGATGGCATCTCCGATCGCAGTGTCGTATGTCAGGAGAACATCTCTTCCTTGCCTCACAGCTTTCAGATATGGACAATGCAATAGGAGACGCTCTTTCAGGCGGGTTGAATTGACCGTTATCTCTGTATTGTCCGGACTCAGTTCCACCAGGCGCTCTGTGTACACAGAGACAAGGTCGGCAAGACGGAAGACAGGAACACTAGGCCCAACCATCCTCCTTTCATCAATGTAAGAGATCAGCTCCGCAAGTGCGATACTTTTATGGGACGAGTCGTGACTGTCAGAAGAGCTTTGAAGTCTTGTATTTTTCACCCGTTTATACCTATAGAGAGAATGTGAAACACAAATTAATGTAAAGTTTGAAGTCTAAAACATTCTTAAAATATCTGTTCAGAATTCAAATATTCTTTTGAATTAATTCATAAATATATAAAACAAACATACAAAAGCGAACACACAATTTTACATGTTTTTATTTATCGATGCCTAAGCAACCAAAGGAATTTTGCAATTTTGTGCTGGGAGGGTACAAACTTTTATATGTTCCTTTGAAAAAAAAAAATTGATATCATATTTTATATCACCACCACACAGATCTTTGATACGATAACGCATGTATCAGCATCAAACGATATAAAGCCTGGTATGAAACAAAAGATTTGAGGAAAACTTTTTACTAATTTTCTAGAAAGTTGCTATTTGACCATTAGTTATTTGCAAATATGGTGAGTGCAGTCTCATTTTGTTATGTAGATTTGAACATTTTGGTCTGTGCTAAAAACAAAAAACAAAAACAAAAACAAAACAAAACAAAAACAAACTGATATGCACTTTTCCTATGATCGTAAACTTTGTATTATTATATTTAACTGTTTGAAAGTTAATTTGAAATCATGATTCATCTCACCAAAATACTACAACCATAGAAATATAAAAACATGGCGCATGATTTATGGGCAGTGTCTACTTTTTGTCAATCTAGGCAGTGATCAACATTTAAAACTCTCCATAATCCTTTACCTATATTTCATTGGGCAATGAAACATCAGCACAGGTCGCCCCTCACACTAATTTCTCATAAATCAACGCACCTGTTGTATAGATCCGACAGGCAAGTCTTGTGATACTCTGCATCCAGTGCTATCATATCACCTGGGGCCAATTTAGCCAGGAGTCTTGTATCTTGAAGCTCTGTGGCATACTTTCGAACTGTCTGGTCCATCCCAGTTGTCGTAACATCATGCAATCCTGCAGTTCCAGCTTCTTTATCACAGAAAAAACAAAGAGCTTGATCCTGTCCAGTGCAATGGTCGCCTTGAACACTAGTCCGTCTCACTTTAACTCTGCTGCTGCAGCTGTTGCCGCTGTCTGCTTCTAGTTCATGCATTTCTATTTGCCGATCCAATCTCAAGTCGCTGAACATATTCCGGCAAGTCTTATGCCACATTGCTTTGTTCGTTTGTAATGTCTCTTCAATGCCAGACCCATCATCTAATTGTTCAGGAACAACATTCAAAGGAACTTTGCCTAGTTCTTTAAATTTTAACAGATTTGTCGCGAATGACTGATAACTTGTCCCTTTAGCTTCATGATTCCCTCGCCCTCTACCCTTCCAAGGCTGGGTAAGGTATTCTGACGATTTCTCTTGACAGAGAATGCAGAGGGTCCAGTCCAATGGAGGCCGCTTTACTTCAGCCAGTTCGCCAGGCTTTACTAGTCTGAACAGCTTCGACATCATGTATCACACAAGTGCTGCTGGACTGTGGGTAGCATCTGCACATCGGCACACTTGCTAATTGTTGCTATTCTCAACCCTTATCTTCCTCTTGATCCTGGAAAAAAGAAGAAATGGCATATGATAAATCGATAAGCAATAATCATGGTGAAAGACTAAAGTCTTGTAAGAATATAGCGAAAAGTGTTGAAAACTTCTCGATGAAAGTTTTAGCCAAATGCAGTGCTGCCAACACTGCGTGAGACATTTTAAATTTTACTTGGCAGGGTGAAACAGGCAGCTAAAACAAAATTTTACACAATGATTTGAATGAAAAAGATGAAGCATACTTCCAACAGCTGAATCAAATATCTTGTTCGTTGGACAATGATATCTATTGCTTTAGAAGTATTCGTTTGAGTGTCAAAATAATTCTCTTTAATACTGGGTGTATTGGCAGGGATCTTTATGTTTTATTTTGAAATAACTTATTTTTAAATAACAAAGGCATTTATTTCAGCTGTTGCAGCTTTTTGGATGGCTTATTTCTAAAGAATAAAGGCATTTGTATCAGCTAATGCAGCTGTTTGGAAAGTTCTGGGCTTTATTCTATTTATTCTAATCTGTATTTATTTGCTTTAGTACTACCTTAGCAGCTAAAATATTGCCTGAATCTTCAAATGTCTCCCGCAATGTTGACAGCCCTGCAAATGCGATATAATCATAGTGTAAAACACGGTGGCCATCTTGGGGTGTATCATGACAGGCTGTATTTCAAAATATAGAAAAAAGAATACGAAAATATCTTCATGGAATGCAATATTAGATTCATCAGTCCCCTCCCCCCCCCTTAAAAAAAAAAAATCTTTTAAATGTCCAGCAAACATATCATACCCCACTGTTTTCAGTTTCTCTTACGCATCTTCGTTAAGATACAATTATAATGAATGAATGCTAAACTTACCTAATTTTGTCCAACCAGAAGTCCATGTCTTCGGAAGAGAGGGTGCATGTCTTCAGAAGAGAGGGTGCTTGTCTTCTTCACTATCTGATGAACAGAAAGAGAAAAAAAAATTGTTTTCAACTTTTTTTCATGCTTTTCTACATACAATGGAGACCAAAATTAGATAATATTGTATTGAATTTTAAATTAAAATATGATGGGGTTGGGTGTTCAAAGGCTTAACAAAAGTAAACTGTCTATTTTTTTATTTTCAATTTTGCTAAAATTCTGCATTAGATGATAGAAAATATCATGAATATAATTTTGGAATAACATAAGCAATAATTCTCAAGAGATTCATAAAATAATCAATGCCATCTTGTTGAAATTGAAATTCTAAAATCGTCTGCTCAGATACCCAACCTGTCCGGACGCTCAAGAAATGTGATAAAGTGATAAACAATAATCATGGGGAAAGAGTTGTAAGAATATAGAAAAAAAAAGTGTTAAAACTTCTCAATAAAGGTTTTAGCCAAATGCAATAAAATCGTATTGTGAAACACGGTGGCCATCTTGGGGTGTATCATGACAGGCTGTATTTCACACAAGCCCTGTCACAATTACTACAAAGAATACAAAAATATCTTTATGCAATGCAATACTAGATTCATCAACCCCCTTCCCCCCCCCCCCCCCAATTTCAAGAAAATATATCATACCCAACTGTTCTCAGTTTCTCTTATGCATCTTCTTGAAGATACCATTATGATGAATGAATGCTAAACTTACCTAATTTTGTCCAACCAGAAGTCCATGTCTTCGGAAGAGAGAGTGCATGTCTTCGGAAGAGAGGGTGCATGTCTTCGGAAGAGAGGGTGTATGTCTTCTTCACTATCTGATGAACAGAAAGAGAGAAAAAAAAATGTTCACAAACTGTTTAAGCTTTTCTGAAATGGAGACCAAATTGGGTATCATTGCATTAATAGTATGGGGGTTGGGTGTCCAGAGGCTTAACGAAAATAAATTGTCTAATTTTTATTTTCAATTTTTGCCAAAATGATGCATCCGATAATAGAAAATATCATGAATATATCTGATTTTGAATAATACTAGCAATAATTCTCAACAAATTCATAAAACAATCAATGCCATCTTGTTGAAATTAAAATACTAAAACTGTCTGTTCGGATACCCAACCTGTCCAGACACTCAAGAACTAGGTATAGTCTACCCTGTATTCTAGAAAGAGAATTGAAATTTCTAGTGTTGCCAACTTGAGGAGGAATAGCAATTGCTTTTGCTGCAACACCATTCCTGTCCTAAATGGATTAGAGTATGTTCATTTTCTACTTTTTTATATTTATAAACCAAAAGAATGACATTCAAATACACTGTGCATTGATCTTAAATTCTTTTATGTATTAACTCCATTGCTTTTTCAGTCCAGGTCTACATTATGGTCCTGATGTAGGTCTAGACAAGTATAGATCTACATGCTTTTGATTACACCACATTTGTTCTATAAAGGAGACAATAATAGTTGTATTCTAGTGAATCCTTTATTGAATTCACAATTTCAGTGAAATCTATGATATAATTTTATTCCCGGACCCTATCCTGGCTTCGGCCTTATGTTAGATCACGAACTCGAGGCTAGACTAGACTACCTAGGCTAGGGCCTAGATCTAATTGAATGATCACAAAAATCTATGATGTCTCAACATTTTAATTCTCTTCGAAATTACCAGTGGAGACTGCATGCATACAACTTCATTTGACTGTTAAACACTCTTCTGAATGATCATAGATCTATATTTGTATATAAATCTACGTGCAAACACCACTACTGTCACCCGACACAATTTTGACTGGATGGGACTGGTGAACAGTAAACCTATTCAACATGGAAACTATTGCAAATACAAGCATTTATCCTGATGAAAAAAAACATTGTTTCATATCAACTACAGCATCAAAATATCATTTTCTACATGAATTAATGCTAAACTTAGCAGAGACTTACCTGAGTAGACGGCCAAGAGATGTCAATAGATGAACAAAACTTTTCACCAACCAGAATAAAGCAGCTGCCCATGTCTCCACAACAGAGGGCGCATGTCTTATTCACTTTTGTGATTCTGAAGAAATTGTTATTACTCTCTTTCAAGGGTTATAACTTTTTGATAAAAAATGTAATAATCACCAACTTTTCACAATCTATTCAGCATACTTCAAGATATTTTTTTGATTTATTTGATGACATTTAGTTGAATAATGATCATTTTACAGAATGTTGCATCTCATGGTAAATCTGCAATTTTCAGAAAAAATGTAAAACGAATAGGTTTTCCTCCCATTATCAATAGAAATGTAAATTTAAAAAAAATCTAAATTGGTTCCATTATGCTAAGAATTTAATTTTCTTTAAATTCATACCTCATACATGTTAAAAACATGTTTTACAAGAAAGTTATAAGCTATTTTGTACACAGGTGTTAAAATTTTGGCGGCCATATTGGAATTCAAAATGGCGGCCGCCAGAGGGCGCTATTTTTTTGGATCCATTTTTTTTAATGATCCTTAAGTATCATAGATACGATGCGCAAAGTTTCACGCTTTCTTCAAAAAGTGAACGATTTGGGTGTATTTTGGGTCTTAGCCGCTCTACTATTGATATTCTGGGAATCAGAATAATACAGGCAGATGGTTCTGAAAGCTAGGCTGCATTATGCCCAACGCAAAGATACTCACTCCGGAGTGATACACGCCATTAAAACAAAACAACAGCAACAACAGTGTCCTGAAAATAGTATCAACGTCATACTTTTGCACTGCTAGCATCGACTGATTTTTAGTTTTAGATTATGGATGGCGCTAGTGCTGAGACTAAACCCAGCAACTAGCATCTTACCTGAAATTACCTAGTGTCTAGTTTTATAAAACTTCCAGCGAGATTGAATTTGATAGTTGGATTTCACAATAAAGAATTTATTTTAAGGTTTCGTTATCAACAGTTCAGTACAACATCATTGAACAGTTTGTCAATTTTCAAAACAGTTCACTTTTTTTCTCTTTCAGCCATGGATATTATCTTTCGTTGTATACGCACTCTACCGATTCGGAATGGCAGCCTCTTCCCTCCCTATTTTGATATGGTGTGTTGTACTCGGGGCAAAGACTCTGGGCCCAAAGTTCCTCATCTACCTCCCTTTCTGGACGATTGCTACTGTAACTGCAACATGTTACGTTTGCTTTGCCCTTTTTAATGCTGTGATGGACTTCAGGAAGAGCAAGACAAATGTAACAGTTGAAGGTAGAGTGTCTTCCTTTGGTGGAGTGGAAATACATGTAGGCGGGGTAGGAGGAAGCGAAATGCATTATTTTCCATTTGCAGATGAAACAGAAACCCAGCTTTAGTGCTTCAAAAAAGTTATAAAATGTGATTAGGCATAAAAACCAATGTGAAAATAAAGTATAAGTAGAATAACGTGTAATCAATGTTAAGGGGATGGCTAGTAACTGATCAGTGTACACCAGTGGGAATGCTGGGGATGATTGTTCCAATTCTTGTGGGATTCATTTAAGACCATTATTATATATCTATTGTTGTGTGAAAATCATTTGCTGAAGAATGGTTTCATATGCATGTAATGTGCAGTTTAATGGTTCCAGGCTAGCATGCCTGACAGTGACTTAGTTGTCACTTTCGTTGTACTTTCAGACACATTTCGATACTAGATTCAGTGGCTTCTCTTTAACCTCGCCGCCACTCCTTCAATCATCGTAACTACTTTCTACTTGGGGGTCATGTACTTTGACCTATATATACTACTTTTACAATCTCGTTTTCACCGTCGGCTTCCTCATCGAAATCTTACTTACTCTGATCGTCGTCCGCTTCGTACACGTTGTCTACCCCCTCATGTTCCTCGTCATCTACCTGCTCTTCATCGTCACCTACTTTGCGGCTGGGGGAACGGACCCGTTTGGAAACATCTCTGTTTCTCCCGTGCTCGACTTCAAGAACAAACCCGACACAGCAGCCGCAGCCGTTGTGGGCGTGACTTTCGCAGTGCTACTGGCTCAGGCCATTTTAAAGGAATTGTACGCCCTCCGTTGATAGGAGAATAGCAGAAGCCGTTCCCCCAACAACAGAAGCCGTTCCTCCTACAGAAGAGCCGGTAGCCGTCGAGATCGAACCCCTTAACGCTTACACGCGCCTTTATCGTAAACAAACTGTCCATGTATGGATGACTGGGAGAGAACATACAAAAGCTGTTCCTGTAACAGAGGAAGTTCCTTCTACAGAAGCCGTTCCTCCTACAGCTAGCACTTGTCGATCTTGAACCCCTTACCGCGTAGTATAGCAATACACAAAAATATAATGTCCATTTATGAATGTATGGATGTATGGATAGGAGGAGAACAAGAACCGTTTCTCCTACAGAAGCCTGTCCTCCAACAGAAGCCGTTCCTAATAAGAGGCTGTAGCTGTCGAGCTCGAAGTACTCACGGCATAGTTTTCGTGGTATTAAAATGGCTCCTTTACCATTCACAAACTGAAAAGTCTAGGAGAGAAAAGTTGCTGAATACATGTTTAGCCCTAATCGCAGAATAGGAGTATGTCATCACTGTTGGATTGGTCCATATACCTCAACTTTTGTCGAATGTTTCAATAATGTTTCAAATATTCTTCATATTCAGAAAAGATAAAAACAAAGGTACATCTGATAATAAAGTTGTAACCAAATTTATATTTGCGAAATTAAAGAAATGCGCAATCATTAAGGTACATCTGATAATAAAGTTGTAACCAAAATTATATTTGCGAAATTAAAGAAATGCGCAATCATGATCTTTGCTGTAATCTTGTTCATTGGTGGCAACAGTGGTGGGTGTTCCACCCGCCCCCACCCCCGTTTTTTTTTTTTTTTTTTCTGGTTGGATAGTCCTCCCTTATTTCTTTGTTAAGCATGATATCCCATTTTCCTATTTGGTTTTCGTTTTTGAAAAAAAGAAGAAGTATTTCGGCAACTTGTTCAAAAATGTACAATTTTTTTTTTTGCTTGAAAGCTTTTCAGATTTTATACCAAAAGTGTGCACTACATCGTTTGATTTTTTAGATGACTTCGGTTTTTTTTTTATACAAATACCGTATTTCATTCATACCCAAGGCGTCAGTCGTCCTGTTACCTTTGCGAAAGTCCCAGAATCCTTATAGCCCAAAGAGAATTAAAGCATGAAGGAGTTTGATGATATCACATGTCTGAATTTCCCTCCCTGCATAAGCATATGAGTCTCAAAAATATTATTAACCATTAAATATGTTTACAAGATGATACAAAAACAGTCTCATACTTCAGTAATTCTTGGACATTTTCATTTTTTATTAATTCGTTTATTTTTCCATTTCGAGCAGAAACATACATACTTAACAGAAATTGAAGCTGAGGTCAGCTCATCTTTCTCATCATTTCACTTCCTGGTTTCTTCATCTGTCAAGCAAAAAAAAAAACAAACAAACAAACAAACTAAACACTAAAATTAAAAAGGGGAGGGGGGCAAATCTGGGGGTGGGGTACCCGACCCCCCCCCCCCTCCGTTCCGCCGGCCGTGGTACATTATACGTACGTCTACACATCACAACATCATCACAGCACAAGGAATACCTCACCTCACCACACGCCCTATGCACTGGTATTTACTTTGTGAGTGGTCAGATAATAATGTTATGAAGTTATGAAGTTTTTTTTTTTTTTTGTGTGTGTGTGTGTGCTGCAACGGTGAATGGGACCATCTTTCTGTTCAAGCTTCTTGAAGTTAGTCCCCCACATATCAAATCGTTTTCTCTCAACTCTATTCGACATGTTTGCGCAGCTACCGTCCCTTTGATAACGATGTTGTTCCTCACATCTTTATTTTCACAATATAAATCATAATTCATAAAATTATGCACTTTACGATTTCGTTATTCCGTATTGAAAATGATATCCCGAAATAAAACTTAACCCAAGGGAAACAGATTTTTTTTTTCTTCACGCTTCTACAATATAAAGCTCTTTGTTTATCTAGTACTAAAACTAAAGTTTTTTTTTTTTTTTTTTGCACAAAGTCTACGGCGAAAGTCCACGTGACGCACTGTTTGAAGATCATGGGACATGACAGTTATCTCAACTTTCATAAAATGTATACTTAGATATATTGTGCCGAATCAAAAAATCAACTTTAGCAATCATAAACTTCTGTTTATGGTACGCCCTTTCAAACAACTCATGTTCAAACGATATAAATATTCCGACGTATTATGCTGTGAGTTTTGTGTGTAATGCAAAATCTATTCTGGCAAGAAATAACAAATGTTATACAGAACATACGCTTCTATCCGGCTGATGAAAATTTTCACCCCCTTCTCCCAAAATAAAAGGGCAGGAATATGAAATAAAAAAATAAAAAAAAACAAGAAAATGAGAATATAACTAATGCTGTATCTCACCTTTTTTTTTTTTGCGCACGATGATATTTTCAGAAGTGAGGGAAATCCAACGATCTATGCATTCTTTTGATGTAATTCGAAGAAATGCTTAAATGCAAAATAAGAAAAATTATAACTGAAAGGCTAAATGGTGAAATTTGTCACGTCTTTTTCCACATGTAGGTTCTATTCCTTTACTGTGTAGGTTATGGGGTGTGTAGCGCTCACTGGCAATGACAAAAAAAAAAAAAAAATTACAAACGACAGTAAGTGGAGTGGTAACAAGTGGTCATAATCAGTAAGTGGAGTGGTAATATGTGGTAAAACTGGTACCAAAGCGTCATGACGGCCGGTTGCTGTCAATGCACATTTTGCGTTATATGCGTTGATGTTCTTGCGTGCATGCATCACATTAAGTGAAACTACGTTGCTGTTGTGAGTACATTGTACGCTTGATTGGTACTCGTACTATACTATATATTTTACTATGCCCTGTCACATTCGTGCGATGTGAAAAAAAAATAGAATAAAATGAAAGAGAAAAGAACAAGAGATACAGTTCCTGCATGACATACCAATTCGAATTATTATAGTACTGTATATCATAATGTGTTGTACTGTAAAATAAGGGCTTTTTACACTTGTAAATTTGTGCTTAGTCCCGTACCAACGGTGGGGCTAAGGGGGGCGGGGGGCCTTAGCCCCACCGTTGGTACGGGACTATCCTTAGCCCACTTTCTGTTTACACTCGTTTTTGCTAAAGTGGGCTAGCCCCACCGATAATCCCGTACTATCTGGCCCTGAAAAATAGCAGGGTTAGCACCGCAATTGCGGTGCCAAACAAGTGAGTGTAAACAGAACGAAAAAATAATCCTGGGCTAAGCGACAGAGACGAAGTCCGACCCTCACTGACCAATCAGAAACGAGGTAATCAAGTGCTGCCGGTGCGCGCGTGTACGTGTGCAGTACACAGCGTAATCATGAATATGCATGTGGTTTGGAAAGTACCGGACTAAGAAATACGAGTGTAAAAAGGTCAATTTTCTCCTTAGCCCCGGACAAGAGCTTAGTACAGGACTAATAGGCGAGTGTAAAAAGCTGAAAAAATTGGTACGGGACTAACGATAGTCCTGGGTCAGAGAAAGTACGGGGTTAAGAAACACAAGTGTAAAAAGAGCTATATTGTAGGTTTTTTTTCTATTATTAGACATTATGCCACCTACGTAATTATTGTAATATATTTTCTTGGTGTATCTTGATGTAGGATATGACAGGTCAATAGCTTGATTAAAGGGAAAATAGGGAACACAATTGATTTCTTTCACACAAATAAACACGCGTGCACATGCAGAAGCACACGAACATTACACACACATGTTTATGATATATGAAATTATGAAAATAAACAAGATGATTATATTCTCTATCAGATTATGATAGAGAATAGAATCATAATGCGATATGGTTTATTTTCAAAGTGAACCTTTTCTCGGCAGTGTAAGAGCAAAACGAAAATGATATCTTCCTTCCATTGCAGTGATAATCTCCTCCAACTATTCCGGCCATTAGTGTCGAATGTAGACAAAGCATGGAGGACATCCTCCACCCTCTGCTCCTTTCTCACAAAAGAAGCATGCTAGTTCCCGGGGGAGTAGGCCTTTTCTGATATTCATTTGGGGTGTGAACTCTCTTGTTTGTTTTGTGGTGCGCGGTCACATAATATTCCCTAAATAAGCAAATACGGTATATATCTATCATGAATAGAGAAATATTGAAGGTCAGCATTTTCAACCTAAAAATAAAGAAAAAAAAAATCCCAGAGGGCTACTACTCTAATATCAATGAGTAAGATCTAGGTTTGATCACCTCCCCAAATTTGGTGCTTTTATCCGCCCTGTAACAGTAAGCCCAAATTTTGGCATTACACGACCTGACTATTACGGTTCTGATGATCTACACAATACCAGTCAACATTATCATTGCAATCCGTTGAGCTCGTACCACTTTATTCACCATGGAAGTTATAGCAATAACAATGGATGCTACTTAATGCACTATTCCTGGGTTGCATGCACCCATGTCGCATTGGGTGCATTTGAGTTTGGACTTTGGCCGCTAAAGAAAGTACAGTGTAGTGTTTTGTGAAACGCAAAATGGCGCGACATTTATGTGCTGTCGAACATGCACATACGAACGAACGCCACAAGATATGCCTCAACGAACTTGAAGAATATTTAGGTGATACGCTATCAGCGTATCACCTATTGTGATTGTCAAAATCTCTCTTTATTAGGTGATACGCTATCAGCGTATCACCTATTGTGATTGTCAAAATCTGTCTTTTTTCTTATTCTTCTTTCTTTCTGGCCTATTTTGTGTCGTCAATATCTCAAGAATGACATTACGGAGTAACATGACATTTTCAGTCAACATGTCTCATGACAATATCTAGCCACAATAAGGTTTTCATGACAGTAACGTATCTATGACGTCATCTAGGCGCCATTTTGTGATTTTCGGACCATGTTACATGATCGATCATAACTTCATAACTAAAGGTCCTTTCTGTATCAGTTTTTGTGGACATAAAGTTCAGGTCACGCTCTATCTTTCTTTCTCAGATGCTAATTACCTAGGACGTCATCTAGGACGCGTAAGCGCGCGTCAAACATTTAAAAGGCTCAAAACAACTTTCCAATGGGAAATCTCGAAGTTTCAGACAATCTTAAGCGTTTCAAACAATTTTGCGCGTGCGCGTCCGTCCGCGCATTTTCGCGCGCACAGCGCGTCAGTAACATGAAAATGCACATTTTTTGACTGATCTGGATTCCTGATACTTTGAGTAACAATATCCATTGATTTCTGATCGATTTTGACAAATAACAAAGCAATGCACTGTCGTCAAAGTTGAAATTTCGCGTGCGCATCTATGTGCAAATATAGTGAAAAAACATGTCTTTGTTTATTTCGCCATAGCTCTTTAAAACGTCAGGTGACCCTATGTTTTTATTGCATATTACAAAAGCATATGAATTGAAAATAACGTTTCAAGTATCATTATTTCCATAATTACAATATGACGTCATCATATCGTCATCTGAAATCAAAAAAGTGGAATTAATTTTTTTAAGGTACTGTTTCTGACATTCATTTGCTCGTATCTCTGTTGTTTAAGCTCAATATTATCCCAAATTCAGATATGTTGTACTTTGAACATTTGCCTTTTAAGTCCATGTCATGCTTTTGATATTTGATGACGTCATCATACCTTAAATTGTGATTAAAGGTAAAGACGCAAAATCGGACAAGTTTACGTGTATTGTCTATGGGAGGTGATTTTTTTTTAAAGCATCAATTGACTTAACAACGTTTAAGCACCTTTATCTCAGCTGATTTTGCTTCATTTCCTCTGAAACTTTAATATGTTGTAGCTGAGACAATAAGCTGCAGTAATCATGCATTTTATTCTTTGAAATCTCCTCATCAGATTGACAATTTTGCAGTTTAAAACTGAAAATGAAAATGGAATGTGGACAAAACGATTCCCCATGTATCTTTCACATACATAAGTTTACGTTCCCCATATTTTCTCGTCGAGACGTATGGCCGAGTGGTTAAAGGCGCCGTCTCAGAGACGTGAGATTGCGGGTTCGAACCCCACAAGATCACGAAACATTTTTTTTTTATTTTACTTTTTTTTCTTCAATTTTGTATTACATATTCGTCCATGTAGAAATCACGTTCGTATATAAACGCACCTATATACACACACAGACACACACACACGCCATATCCCTCTTTTTTGTGTGTTGGAGACCACATTGCTTCGACTGCAGCAACATTTTGCAGGTTGACTTTGTCAAACCGATCATAGTATGTAATGACGACGACTGAGGTGTTGTACTTTGAACAATTGTCTTTCAAGACGATGTCATTGTTTATTAATTTGATGACGTCATTACACTGAAAATTGTGATTAAAGGCAAGGTATCAAAACCAGCCGATTATAGGTTTTATGTCTGCGGGACGTATTTTTCCCAAGTTGCCAGAAATGGCATAGTGACCTCAGTCGTTACAGGGCCGCTTCTCCGTCTAGCAATGCAATAGATGTTCACCAGGCCACGTTAGTTGAGTGGGCATTGACTTTCCCCCTGTTATATCTATACATTGTTGTTGTTTTTTTTTTTGTCTTACCATTTCCGGGGATGTCCCGTGGCCGAGTGGTTACAGAAACGGTTTCGCATGCACGCTCAATATAACTTCAAGGTGCCTATATCACATTCTTTTCTTTGTCGATCACAGATGACCGTCATCTGATGACCACAAGCGTATCACCTAACTCGTCCTCAATGTGACGAGTTTTCATGTCTCGTTTCTTTTTATTCTTCTTTCTTTCTGGACAATTTTGTGTCATCAATATCTCAAGAGTGACATTACAGAATGACATGACATTTTCAGGGAACATGTCTCATGACAATATCTAGCCACAATAAGGTTTTCATGACAGTAACATGTCTATGACGTCATCTAGGCGCCATTTTGTGATTTTCGGACCATGTTACATGATCGATCATAACTTCATAAATAAAGGTAATTTCTGTATCATTTTCGGTGGACATTAAGTTCAGGTCACGCTCTATCTTACATTTTAATGCTAATTACCTAGGACATTATTACGCGCGCGTACGCGCGCGTCAAACTTTTAAAAGGCTCAAAACAACTTACCAATGGGAAATCTCGAAGTTTCAGACAATTTTAAGCGTTTCGCGCGTTCGCGTCCGTCCGCACATTTTCGCGCGTAGTGCGCGTAAGCAACATGAAAATGCACATTTTTTGACAGATTTGGATTCCTGATACATTAAGCAACAATATCCATTGATTTCCGATCACTTTTGACCTATAACAAAGGAATGCGTTGGCGGCAAGTTGAAATTTCGTGTGCGCGTCTATGTGCAAATATAGCGAAAAACATGTCTTTGTTTATTTCGCCATAGCTCTTTAAAACGTCTGGTTACCCTATGTTTTTATTGCATATTACAAAAACATATGAATTGGAAATAACGTTTCAAGCATCAATATCTCCATGAATACATTATGACGTCATCATATCATCATCTGAAATAAAAAAAGTGGAATTAAATTTTTTAAGGTACTGTTTCTGACATTCATTTGCTCGTATCTCTGTTGTTTAAGCTCAATATTATCCCAAATTCAGATATGTTGTACTTTGAACATTTGCCTTTCAAGTCCATGTCATAGTTTTGAAATTTGATGACGTCATCATGCTTTAAATTGTGTTTAAAGGTAAAGACGCAAAATCGGACAAGTTTACGTGTTATGTCTATGGGAGGTGATTTTTTTAGAAACCATGCATTGACTTGACAACGTTTAAGCACCTTTATCTCAGCTGATTTTGCTTCATTTCCTCTGAAACTTAAGTATGTTGTAGCTGTGACAATAATCTGCAGTAATCATGCATTTTATTCTTTGAAATATCCTCATGAGGTTGACAATTTTGCAATTTAAAACTGAAAATGAGAATGGAATGCGGACGAAACGATTCCTGATTCATCTTTCACGTACATAAGTTTACGTTCCTCTAATTTTCTCGTCGAGACGAATGGCCGAGCGGTTAGAGGCGTCGTCTCAGAAACCATGAGGTTGCACACGTACGGGTTCGATCCTCACAAGAGCACGAAAGAAAATAATTATTTTTTTTAACTTTTTTTTTTCTTCAATGGAGTACTACACCTTCGTCCATGTAGAAAACACGTTTGCATGTAAACACACCTATACGCACACACTCACACAGTATACCTTTGTTTTGCGTTGGAGACTGCATTACTTCGACTGCTGCAAAATTTTGCAGGCTGGGCTTTTTAAACTGATATAGTATATTGTAACAAAATGAAATTTGTTCATATCAATTCAGTAACACAATGTAGTCGTGGTTACTTTGTGCTGATTTACACATGTAACAAGCTATACATTGTAAAAAAGGTATTTGCATTGTTCCTTTAAGTCAGTCTTCTGTATTGATGATTATTTGTCAATTAGTGGTTTTTGTGGAGTTTCAGATGGTGATAAAAAGTATGAATGATAAGTGCAGCGATAATTCCTACAGTAAGTTCAAAGTTGTGTTACAGATGTTTGATACATACATTTAGCATTGTGTGTGTGTGTGTATACGTGTGTATACAGGTTGGCCATATGACACATTCTAGACAATTAATCCTAATTAATTAGCAAACGTGATCAGCTATGGAACTGAATATGGTACTAATGTATGATGTTTATGATTCTAATTAAACTGTGACGAGTTTAAAGGGATAGCATAACTGTGTGTAAAAATAAGGCAATTATAAGGAAATTTTAGGGGAATTTGATAACCATGCCTATAATAATTTCATACAGGTTATAATACCTGCCTCATATTCGTGTGATAGATCGTCATGTCAATAGCAAACTGACAACGTACGATGAATGTGTTATATATTGAACAACTGTCTTTCAAGTCCATAATGTTCCCCATATTTTCTTGTCGAGACGTATGACCGAGTGGTTAAAGGCGACGTCTCAGAGACGTGAGGTTGCGGGTTCGAACCCCACAAGATCACGAAACAAAATACTTAGCTATTTACTGTTTTTTTCCTCAACTTTGTATTACATATTCGTCCATGTAGAAATCACGTTCGTATATAAACGCACCTATACACACACACAGACACACACACACGCCATATCCCTCTTCTTTGTGTGTTGGAGACCACATTGCTTCGACTGCAGCAAACTTTTGCAGGTTGACTTTGTCAAACCGATCATAGTATGTAATGACGACGACTGAGGTGTTGTCCTTTGAACAATTGTCTTTCAAGACGATGTCATTGTTTATTAATTTGATGACGTCATTACACTGAAAATTATGATTAAAGGCAAGGTATCAAAACCAGCCGATTATAGGTTTTATGTCTCCGGGACGTATTTTTTCCAAGTTGCCAGAAATGGCATAGCGACCTCAGTCGTTACAAGGCCGCTTTTCCGTCTAGCAATGCAATAGATGTTCACACGGCCACGTTAATTGAGTGGGCATTGACTTTCCCCCTGTTATATCTATACATTGGTTTTGTTTTGTTTTTTTGTCTTACCATTTCCGTGGATGACCTGTGGCCGAGTGGTTACAAAAACGGTTTCGCAAGCACGCTCAATATAACTTTAAGGTGCCTATATCACATTCTTTTCTTTGTCGATCACAGATGACTGTCATCTGATGACCACAAGCGTATCACCTAACTCGTCCTCAATGTGACGAGTTTTCATGTCTCGTTTCTTATTCTTCTTTCTTTCTGGCCTATTTTGTGTCGTCAATATCTCAAGAATGACATTACGGAGTAACATGACATTTTCAGTCAACATGTCTCATGACAATATCTAGCCACAATAAGGTTTTCATGACAGTAACGTATCTATGACGTCATCTAGGCGCCATTTTGTGATTTTCGGACCATGTTACATGATCGATCATAACTTCATAACTAAAGGTCCTTTCTGTATCAGTTTTTGTGGACATAAAGTTCAGGTCACGCTCTATCTTTCTTTCTCAGATGCTAATTACCTAGGACGTCATCTAGGACGCGTAAGCGCGCGTCAAACATTTAAAAGGCTCAAAACAACTTTCCAATGGGAAATCTCGAAGTTTCAGACAATTTTAAGCGTTTCAAACAATTTTGCGCGTGCGCGTCCGTCCGCGCATTTTCGCGCGCACAGCGCGTCAGTAACATGAAAATGCACATTTTTTGACTGATCTGGATTCCTGATACTTTGAGTAACAATATCCATTGATTTCTGATCGATTTTGACAAATAACAAAGCAATGCACTGGCGTCAAAGTTGAAATTTCGCGTGCGCATCTATGTGCAAATATAGTGAAAAAACATGTCTTTGTTTATTTCGCCATAGCTCTTTAAAACGTCAGGTGACCCTATGTTTTTATTGCATATTACAAAAGCATATGAATTGAAAATAACGTTTCAAGTATCATTATTTCCATAATTAAAATATGACGTCATCATATCGTCATCTGAAATCAAAAAAGTGGAATTAATTTTTTTAAGGTACTGTTTCTGACATTCATTTGCTCGTATCTCTGTTGTTTAAGCTCAATATTATCCCAAATTCAGATATGTTGTACTTTGAACATTTGCCTTTTAAGTCCATGTCATGCTTTTGATATTTGATGACGTCATCATACCTTAAATTGTGATTAAAGGTAAAGACGCAAAATCGGACAAGTTTACGTGTATTGTCTATGGGAGGTGATTTTTTTTAAAAGCATCAATTGACTTAACAACGTTTAAGCACCTTTATCTCAGCTGATTTTGCTTCATTTCCTCTGAAACTTTAATATGTTGTAGCTGAGACAATAAGCTGCAGTAATCATGCATTTTATTCTTTGAAATCTCCTCATCAGATTGACAATTTTGCAGTTTAAAACTGAAAATGAAAATGGAATGTGGACAAAACGATTCCCCATGTATCTTTCACATACATAAGTTTACGTTCCCCATATTTTCTCGTCGAGACGTATGGCCGAGTGGTTAAAGGCGACGTCTCAGAGACGTGAGATTGCGGGTTCGAACCCCACAAGATCACGAAACATTTTTTTTTTTATTTTACTTTTTTTCTTCAATTTTGTATTACATATTCGTCCATGTAGAAATCACGTTCGTATATAAACGCACCTATACACACACACAGACACACACACACGCCATATCCCTCTTTTTTGTGTGTTGGAGACCACATTGCTTCGACTGCAGCAACATTTTGCAGGTTGACTTTGTCAAACCGATCATAGTATGTAATGACGACGACTGAGGTGTTGTACTTTGAACAATTGTCTTTCAAGACGATGTCATTGTTTTGTAATTTGATGACGTCATTACACTGAAAATTGTGATTAAAGGCAAGGTATCAAAACCAGCCGATTATAGGTTTTATGTCTGCGGGACGTATTTTTCCCAAGTTGCCAGAAATGGCATAGTGACCTCAGTCGTTACAGGGCCGCTTCTCCGTCTAGCAATGCAATAGATGTTCACCAGGCCACGTTAGTTGAGTGGGCATTGACTTTCCCCCTGTTATATCTATACATTGTTTTTTTTTTTTTTTTTGTCTTACCATTTCCGTGGATGACCCGTGGCCGAGTGGTTACAGAAACGGTTTCGCATGCACGCTCAATATAACTTCAAGGTGCCTATATCATGACAAAATCTAGCCACAATAAGGTTTTCATGACAGTAACATATCTATGACGTCATCTAGGCGCCATTTTGTGATTTTCGGACCATGTTACATGATCGATCATAACTTCATAACTAAAGGTCATTTCTGTATCATTTTCTGTGGACATTAAGTTTAGGTCACGCTCTATCTTACATGTTAATGCTAATTACCTAGGACATCATTACGCGCGCGTACGCGCGCATCAAACTTTTAAAAGGCTCAAAACAACTTTCCAATGGGAAATCTCGAAGTTTCAGACAATTTTAAGCGTTCCGCGCGTAGGCGTCCGTCCGCGCATTTTCGCGCGCAGTGCGCGTAAGCAACATGAAAATGCAATTGTTTTGACAGATTTGGATTCCTGATACATTAAGTAACAATATCCAATGATTTCCGATCAATTTTGACTTATAACAAAGGAATGCGCTGGCGTCAAAGTTGAAATTTCGTGTGCGCGTCTATGTGGAAATATAGCGAAAAACATGTCTTTGTTTATTTCGCCATAGCTCTTTAAAACGCAGGGTGACCCTATGTTTTTATTGCATATTACAAAAGCATATGAATTGGAAATAACATTTCAAGCATCAATATTTCCCGAAATACATTATGACGTCATCATATCATCATCTGAAATCAAAAAAGTGGAATTAATTTTTTTGAGGTACTGTTTCTGACATTCATTTGCTCGTATCTCTCTTGTTTAAGCTCAATATTATCCCAAATTCAGATATGTTTTACTTTGAACATTTGCCTTTCAAGTCCATGTCATGGTTTTGAAATTTGATGACATCATCATACCTTAAATTGTGATTAAAGGTAAAGACTCAAAATCGGACAAATTTACGTGTATTGTCTATGGGAGGTGATTTTTTTTTAGACCATGCATTGACTTGACAACGTTTAAGCACCTTTATCTCAGCTGATTTTGCTCCATTTCCTCTGAAACTTATGTATGTTGTAGCTCAGACAATAAGCTGCAGTCATCATGCATTTTATATTTTAAAATCTCCTCATGAGGTCGACAATTTTGTAGTTAAAAACTGAAAATGAGAATGCAATCTGTACGGAACGATTGGCGATCGTTGTTTGCAACTGTATATTGGTCGAATCCACGCGGCCACTTGTGGGAAGTTGAATAGCGCCATCTCCGTCAACAGTCACGACTGTATAATTAAAAATTTAAGTTTCGCAAACGATCTTCAGGACAGCCATTTGGCGTAATCGCTTAGCGCGCTGGGTGTTCATAACGCCATACGGGAAGGCGAGAAGTTCGACTCCCGCAGGACTTTTCCCTTTTTTTCTTTTTTTTTTTCGGCTGTTCAGCTTTACTCGATGTCATTTATCGTATTATTTTATCAAGTATACGTAAGCCGTGAACACGGCTGCTCTATTTCCCTTAATTGTTTTGTATTGGAGTTTGGAGATTGGGTTTGCTTCATTAATTTTGTCACACTTAATGTTGTAAATTGCCCCTTGTTACAGTGTCCCGCTTGCCACCTTTCGTTTGCTCTTTCCTTTTCTCTTCATTGGTTATTGTTATATTGTAACAGGATAGGTAGGAACATGTACGTTTAGATAACTGGCAGGAATGGGAGCTGAATTGATTAATTCTAGTCCAGGTGTATGGCGCCTCGCTCATATCTTTGAAATTCCAGGTTGTTATTGTTTGACCCAATTACGGAATTGTAGACAGGTTTTATGTTTCTATAGAGGTATCTTATGCCACATGAGTGGAAGGCATCACTGTTTAGTAGTAGTAATGAACTTTTTCATGTTGTAAATGATATTAAATTATGAATTTCACATCCAATCTTCGGGACAGCCGTGTGGCTTTATAGTCGCTTAGCCCGCTGCATTGTCATTATGCACTACCTTAGGACGAGATGTTCGAGACCCGCAGGACGCTATTATTTTTTCTCTCTCTCTTTCTTTGTTTTTCTTTTGGCAGTTCTGCTTTATTCCGATGTCATTTATCGTATTATCTTATCAAGTATATAACTACCCCACGAGACACAGTCACTCAAGTTCCATTTTTTTTTTGTCGGAGGCTGGAGGTTGTATTTGCTTTATTTATCATACGTAATGTTGTAAATTGCCCTTGGTATACAGTGCCCCGCTTGCCACCTTTCGTTTCTCTTTCCTTTTCTCTACGTTTGTTCCTGTTACACTGCACAAGACAGGTCGGAAAATAATTTACATAACTCAACTGGAGCAGGAATGGCAACTGAATGAATTAACTCTAGGCCAGGTGTATAACGGCGTCTCGCTCATCTCTTTGAAATTCCAGGTTGTTATTGTTTGACCCAATAACGGAATTGTAGACAGGTTTTATGTTGCTATAGAGGTATCTTGTGCCACATGAGTACAAGGCATCACTGCTCAGTAGTAGTAATGAACTTTTTCATGTCCCTCCATGTCAATTATAGTGTGTTTAAAGGGGTTGTGAGTCTATCTGCCAAAGAAAAGGAAAACCTTATTTTCGCCATGGCTGTTTCTCTATACGTAGCCGTATGTGGTGAGTGTTGTTGGTATCTGAGCAGTGAAGAACAGAGCGTCAGGCTAAAATCCCCCTTAGTTATACGCGCTAAGCGTTCAATGTCATATATCTTTATTTATGTAGTCAATCACTGCTAATGGAGTTACAGAATTATGTTATGACACGTTTCACTGAAAGTTTGTAAAGCAAAGTTTATGGACAAGGCAAGCAATTGTACATAAATAATACCATTGATTTCAGAGGGAAATTATGTTATACCTAAATGTAAGAGTATCACTGCTTTGGAATTGGTGAGACAATATGCTTGGCACGAGGGCTTCCACTTCTAATAGCTGATCCCTTTGAAGATTTGTCGGTCACGGGTGATCGTCATGATTCATCTTTCACGTAGAAGCTTACGTTCCACACTCTTAGTTCGAGAAGACTTACCATCACACTTCAAATTGCGATTAAAGGTAAAGACGCAAAATCGGACAAGTTTACGTGTTATGTCAATGGGAGGTGATTTTTTTTTAAACCATGCATTGCCTTGACAACGTTTAAGCACCTTTATCTCAGCTGATTTTGCTTTATTTCCTCTGAATCTATAGTATGTTGTAGCTGAGACAATAAGCTGCAGAAATCACGCATTTTATTTTTGCAAATCTCATCAGGTTGATAATTTTGCAGTTTAAAACTGAAAATGAGAATGGAATGTCGACCAGACGATTACTGAATCATCTTTGACATACATAACTTTACGTTCCTCATGTTTTCTCGTCGAGACGTATGGCCGAGTGGTTAAAGGCGACGTTTCAGAGACGTGAGGATGCGGGTTCGAACCCCACAAGAGCACGAAACAAAATACTTACTTTTTTTTTTTTTACTTTTTTCTTCAATGGAGTACTACACCTTCACCTATGCAGAAATCACGTTCGCATGTAACCGCACCTATACGCACACACACACAATATCCCTTTGTTTTGTGTTGGAGACCAAAGCGCTTCGACTGGAAATTTCGACTTGAAAATACACATGTAAATGTGAAGGTGACCCTTAAAAGACCTTATCGCCATGTTTGATTTCTGTTTTTTAACAGTATAAAGACCTATTGGTAAATATTCATTTACATATCCTGTCTGATCGACTTACTTGCCCACGCCGACACACGCATGAAATGTTCACATGGTTGCATGACAGAAACAATTTCATCTGAATTATGTGGGACTGTATAAAGAATAGGACTTCACGAATGTGTCTCATGTCCTCTATTTGTCTGTTTATGCTAAAAAAACAACTGCTATAACATCTAATACATTTTGCTTCACTTGTCACACAAAAGGTTATAAATTGCAGTTGTGCAGTATATTTTTGCCAGCTCTCGTCTTCTCTTCCCTTTTCGCTACGTTTGTTTTGTTATACTGAAGGTGGGGATTTATGCATTTATATAAATACTTCAACTTGAGTGGGAAAAAGAACTGAATTGATTTACTCTAAGCCAGGTGTATACCGTCTCGCTCATCTCTGTGATATTTCGTACTGTATTGTTTGACCCAATAACGGAGTTGTAGACAGGCTTTATGTTGCTTTAGAGGTATCTTGCGCCACATGAGTGGAATGCATATGCTGTTTAGTATTAATGAAGAGTTCTTTCATGTCCCTCCGTGCCAATTACAGTGTGTTTAAAGGGGTTGTGTGTCGATCTGCCAAATAAAAGGCAAAACTGTTATTTAAGTAATGGCTGTTTCTCTATACGCAGCCGTAGGTGATGAGTGTTGTTGCCATCTGAGCAGTGAAGAGCAGAGTATCAGGTTATAATCCCCTGAGTTATATGTGCTAAGCGTTCATTTTGATATATCTTTGTTTATCTAGTAGTCACTGCTAATGGAGTTACATAGTTATGTTATGACACGTTTCACTGAAAGTTTGTAAAGCAAAGTTTATGGACTATGCAAGCAATGGTAGGCCTACATGATTAATACCATTGATTTTAGAGCGAAATTATGGAATGCCTAAATGTCATTGTCTCATTGCTTTGTTGAGACAATATGCTTGACACTCCTTCCACTTCTAACTGTTCCCTTTGAAGATGTGTCGGTCACGGGTGATCGTCATGATTCATCTTACGTTCCACACTCTTGGTTCGAAAAGACTTACCATTTAGTTACGTGGTTAGAAGCTATGTCTCTTTCTTTATTTTAGTTGAGGTAATGCCGCTTTCGTCTAGGTACAAATCATATTGTCATGTAAACAAACACACACTCTCTCTATTTGCCTCTGTTTTGTTTTTGGACGTTTCATTGCTTTTTCTGCCGGAAAATTTCACAGGCTTGTAGCTGCAAGGGCTTTCTTTATTTTTCCTTTTTTTCTTAGGCAGTTCAGCTTCACTCCTATGTCATTTGTTTCACTATTTCCTCAAGTATACACATCCCCACGAACACAAACACGCAATTTCCCTTATTTTATATCGGAGGTTAGAGTGTTTCTGTTGCTCGTGGGAATTTTTGTTTATCGCCAAATTACAATTCATTTAGCTAAACATGGATACTCAACCAGCAGAGCCCTTAAAATAAGTCAGCAAGTAGTTACTAGTACAATATAGCACCATATTTCGTCCGGGTATAAATCCCATTCTGTAAAGACACGCACTCGCTGTATTTTCCTTTGTTTTGGATTGGATGATTCATTGCTTAATTGCTGGAAAATTTTACAGGCTTGTAGCTTTAAGAGCTCTCCAAACTGATCATATTAATGACAAGATTCGATATAGCAGTTTTGGTTATGGAAATAAGGGCTAGAGTTCATATTTTTAAAAGACCACTATTAAAGTCAAGACGATCTTTAGAACACTGTATTGACGTGTTTCAATTTGTTCGTGTTTATATTTGTTCGTCATCGTAGAGATACACTGTACTAAGAAAACCTGTTAATCTACTTGGGCCTACTTGCACACGCAGACACACGTACAGGACTTTCCATGTGGTTTGCATTGTTACTAACAATATGATCTGAATAATGAAGGTCCAAAAAAATCGACTTTGCTAAAATATTATTGCAGAAATATAACTTAAAGTCGCTATATTTAATTGTTTCGTTGTCAATCACTGGTGACCGATATCTGATGACCCAAAGCGTATCACCTAACTCGTCTTTAAAGTGACGAGTTTCATGTCTCGTTCCTTTTGAAATGGGAACGATTTTTATGCTTTGTATGCTGCGAGCTAGGGTAGAATAAAGCGAACAGCTTAACATCGCGGATAAGCTGCGTGTCACATTTCCCTCACATTAGCTGGGTGTAGGAAGGAATTGTGCTCGTCTCGAAAGGGTCCATTGCATGAAGTGCGCTCAAATGTTGCCATCATTTTGAGGACTGTGATTACTGTATTCATATTACAAGCTTGTCGGACATTACCATCAAAACCTCTGTGCATTCTTTCTTGTATGAAGTGTCTCCATCTGTGTACCTATGATGGATAACACATCCGTGATCGGTCTCTTGTTAACATTGATTGCTTCCATATTCTGTGATCTCACTGTAGAAGGTAAGTGCGTCTATTTTCAAGAGCCTGACCTCATGAAGTTATCGCTATCAGGTCTCAAACGATATCTCTGAAAATTTTGCGTAACGTAGAATGCTGGTGAACTCATTAATATTATGCAGTTTCACTATGTCTTGCTCATTTTGTTTGACACGCATTCACCTTCTATCTGGAAAATAACTGAGTTTACCAATATTGAGTATGGGTGTTTTTATAGTCAGTGCTGTTTACCTACATTGTATAATAAAATCGGTAAATTAGCAGAGGAGAGAGCGCGGTAAATGTATATAGACGGATTATTCAAATGATTCATCAACTTGATGTGTGTCAGACGAGTCAATGAAACTGAGGTATTTTGCAAGGGAACAATAATATCCGTTGCCAGAATTTAGATTTTATTTTTCGTTTGACGTAAGATTTCGTGAACATTTGAAAACATACAACATATATAGAGAGATAAGAGAAAACAAACAAAATTACCGTTTAGATCAAACAAAATTGTAATAAAAGTAATAACAATAGCAGTAATCATGAATCATTAGCAATATATTAGTTTTGCACGATTTTAATCCTCGTCTGACATACAGAGCGTATCAAAAAAAGTACTCTTACTTTGAAGGCCTGCCATTTCATTATTGTCAACTATGGACAATGCAATTTCATTTGTGAGCAAAAACGAATTTTTCTTCTTTCTATTGATACCTCATTATGTTGACAAGTGTCACGTATGACTGAGCACAAGAATGAACGATGACAATGCACTTTTTTCAAAGTTTGTGTGTCACACAGTCATGAAGAAACAATGAATGTCCAACTGAATAAATTGGATCTGTCAATGAAAGCGGTCATATTAACAGGCCAGGCATGGCTGCAGGTTTGGGTTGGTTTCTTCTAACCTTTCATGTCGTTTCTTCCCAATTTAGAATTAATCGGATCAAATCTATAAAGCTCATATGGGTATACAGTAGAGAACAATACATGTAAATACTACTATATACGAACGAATACAATGAATACTGAACGTTAAATTCGACACAAAGAGTTGTAGATTTATTATTAGAAAAAAAGGGAAGAAATCAACGGAGTTCAGGTCAGTTCTCAACTCAAGGAATGTTCGGCATAGGTTATAAGAATATACTCAGAATCCCTGTACCATAAATCAAATACTGTAATATAGACGTTGTCGCGATAGATGGAAACGAAAGAAGATAGAAAATGGAATTGCATTTGTTAAGTATTTACAAAGCTGCATCCCTCGCATCTATGCCCAAGCATCCTTCGGGTTTATGCTAGGTTTAAGTATGTGCGTGTGTATCACACACAAACACACTGTTATACTTCTAACCACCGGAGCATTGAGAATTTAGGGTTTCTGGAACGACCACTGAATTAAAGGGCTTTCTATAGGTCAGTGGGTAGAGCACCTGGCTGCAATGCGGATGTCCCGGGTTCGAATCCCGATGGAATCCCATTTTCTTTGCCCATTTTCCTACTAATGAATAATATAATATAAATTTGTGTGTGACGGAGGAATGACTAGCAGAACTTGCAGTAATGTTCACTATAGCCTTTTATTCTCTCAAGCTTTCGACTGAGTTACCTGTCTTTTTCAAGGGCTTATTGGGACATAAACAAAAAAGCAGAAAAGCAACCAATTTCCATGCATTTGAACAAAATAAAGGAAAATGAAGGTAAAATCAAGGCAAAATAAAAGGCCAATCAAACGAAATATAGACAGCAACATAACATTCACACCAATTTGCCTACTAGTACATTTGAATAGAATAAGACCAAAAAAAAAATATTATATACACACACATATATATATATATATATATATGAAGGCTTGCTTCCCAAAGGAGCTAAATCCTTCATGTTTCAACGGATTTAGCGCGGTCTTCATAGATAGACATTAGTATAAAGTATGTATCATCTTATGAATTTCTTCTTTCCCTATAGCGATGTCATCAAGACATATAATCGAAGAATGCGTCAATAAAGGACAGTCCAGTCAAAACCGATGTATGTACCGAACTCCCTCCAACGCTACCTCCATTGTACTCACGTGTGTCTTGAGTGGATCAAAACCTGGTATTTCTATGATGTGGACCGATATGTCTGGAGAGAGACTTAAGTCCGTGGCTTCGCGACAGACAACACTATCTGACGACACATACGAGAGGTTCGAGAAAATCAGTGTTTCTGTCATTGAAACTGAACGAACCTTCACGTGCCTAGCTACCGGTGACTCGGTGAATGGAACATCAACCAAAGAAATCACTCTTCTGCCTACAAGTATAATATCAGGTTTGCCAAAAGCTGTCAATTTTGTGGTTCAAAGTAATAACGAGTCTTAATACACCTGGCGTCACTACAATAAAGTATGCGCACCGAAAGTAACAAAACTTCAACAATTTTTTTAGATCTTATTTCCCAGCTAACATTTGGACGTTTTCTGAACGTTCTTGAAACGTTCCAAGTTCGTTATTTGGACGTTTTGTCAAAACTTTCTCAGAACGTCTTTTGTGAAAGGTTTTCGGCGTATTTGAAACGTTTCAAATGGACGTTATAAAAACACTTTTAAACGTAAAAAAAAAAAAAATTAGTAAAAAAACAACTTTCGGACTATTTAAGGACCTGCAAAAAACCTTTTGGACGTTATAGACGTCAGAATAACCTTTTAAGAATATTCAAAACTTCTGTGGACGTTCTGCGAACCTCCAGAAAACCGTTGAAAACCGTCTAGAACGTTCAAAAACGTTTTAAGAACGTCTAAAAAGTCTTATGACCCGTTCCAGAACGTTTAGAGAAGCTTTCCTACCCGTCTAGTACGTTCAGAAAACCTGTAAAGAACGTCTAATGTTTATGTTTTATTGGGTATTTAAGAATATAGTTATGAGAATATACACGTACAATATGGGATTAATGTACCCTAATCCTATATAATCATATCCTAACATGTTCCTAATGTCATACTACCTATACCTATAATACATCCTATTCCCAATGGATGAATCTGTTTCACATTCTTTATATACCCGCAAAATGTTGTAATGTATGAAGACTTGGTTACTGAAATTAAATCACAAATACCTTAATTAGGCCGAATAACATATGAAAATACGTCTTCATAACACAATTTGAAATTGTGAATAACTGAAAAATAACTTAGGTAAGTTTATTTTTTAACACAGAAAGTTTGAACCCACCATAAATCTTTAGATTTCAATGTGTTTTATCTATATCCACTTCATTTCATCTTTTTCAATTCAATTCAAAGGTTTTATTTTTACTTCTTTCAACAGAATGTACAAAAAGTATAAATTCGACATTCATTTGAAGGAATGATACATAGATAGCAAAGAATAACATTTGTCAGAAGTCATTACAAAGTGAGGCATTCATCATGCAAACATATTACATTCTGCGAAAAAAGTTGTTGTACCCAGTCAAATCTTATCTTTTCTTTTTTGAATATTCATAAATAGGAATGAATATTTATGATAAAGAAACCAATGACGAACACGTAGCAGACCTATAATAAAACACGTTTTGTGGACGTTTATAAAGGACGAAGACGTAACAAATATAATAAAAACGTTTTGTAACGTCCATTGACGTTTTTAAAACGTTAAAAAAAAACTGTGCTTTGCGGTTAGTGCTAAGTTTCACCTTTGATGTTATATGTTTGTTTTAAAAACGTTCATCTTATACGAAGACGTACGGAACCTCAAAAAACACGTTTAGGAAAACGTTATGTGTTGGCTGGTTTGGCACCGGGAGGTCTAATCTGAGTAGGTAGTTTTGAGAAATGCAATTGCTTGATCATACAGTCAAGTAAGAGTCTATTTTATTATTAAAAAAAAAACAAGATAAAAAAAAAGAAAACGTTAATTCGCTGACTAAAGACAAGGGCCTCTAACAATGGGATACTAAGTTTGTTCTATACGGTTGCACCCGTTCATATAGTCAACCACGTCTTTGGCACCACGCAAAAAATGAACAAACAAACAAACAAACAAAATTGATTTTGATTTTACAGATAGTTATCGACATGCTTAATGCCTTAACTCATGTCATAATTAAGTGAAGTGTGTTTGCTGTGTCTATATCAAATTTCAGGAAAACGTGATAATGTCGGTCTCATCGTTGGACTTGTCGTTGGTATACCTGCTGCCGTATTCATACTACCTCTCCTGGTTCGAAAGTTTCTGCAGAAACGTGATCAGAACTGCCTACCCCAAAAAGGTGTTGTTGTGTTTCTATATCAATTCATTCATTTGTTTGATTATTTTCTTCATAAAACGCCGGGGTGAAATGGAATGAACTAGGATCTGTGTAACACTCTCCGCCCTTCGAATTGTAGCATTACGATAGCCAGGTGAAGGAAAAATACGATCAACTCGCGCTCTCACAAGAATATGATTTTTAGAACCATTGTTAATTTTTTTTTTCCAGTTCCCGACGCATCATCACCTTCCGCGCAGACAACAATGACTAGTGGAGATGACTGCAGAAAGTGGTACTCCGGGCAATGGGTAGACTTCAAATTGTGTTGCAGACGACTAAGGGACGTGTCCACACCACACGTGAGTATGAGGTGGCACGTGTAATGCAGCATCACTCCTCACTACATGCAGAAAAGCAGTTTATTAGGTGTTGTTAAATTTCATCATGAGCGTTTTCTACCCTTCGATGACACTGAAAGCAATTAAATGGTCGAATGGACAATAATTGTTGATTTTACGAATGGCTTGCTGGCAGTCAGTGATACATCTGGAAGTTTTTGCGTGCTAAGAAAAAAAAAATGTCCAATTTGAATAAAACCATTTCTCCACAACCGGATAAGTTAAGAAATGGGATTCCTGTGCATGGCATAGCTGGAAATGTCATACAATTTATATTTCTTATGGATTTGTAACTTCATGAAATAAAGTCGAAAGAGATTCATTGCCAACTGCAATTCAAATAGCTTTGTTAGAAATGACTGATATCATAACATTTTCTTGAACCTCCTACCCCACTCTTTGACTCCCCTACCCCACCCGAGGGAGCTTTTGTATTTTTGAGATTGATGCCCAAGTTTGTAGAATATTCAGAATATTGTAAAATATTGATGCACAATTTTGTGGAATATTTATAATATTGTAAATCCCCGAGTCCCGAGTCTAAATGTATGGATAGAAACCGAGCGGGGAAATGGTAGATTAAAAGAAGGGAACTTTTGAATTTATGTGAATTGAAGTTACAAATCTGACATTTTTTTGATAAAATACTGTACTTAGAAACTCCAATCTCCCAAGTGTAGTTAGTGCATGGAAAGGGATCTAACGGGGAGGGTGTTGGAGGGGTACCCCTCCCACGCGAGGGAGGTTTTTGCATTTTGAGAATTTAAAATCTGTTGCACTATGGGTGAACTATTTGGACAGATCTTTATCAAAAGAGCAAGAAAACTTTCCTCATTTACGAATCATTTGGGGCAAAAATTACATGTTTCCCCCCTTTGTCCTTCATGATCGACGCCCCTGCATACGAGGGAATTGACGACGGAATGCAAATGAAAACATCTCGTAAACACATTTTTGATGGAATTTGGGAAGCTGTAAATCCCGAAAGTGTACTAAATTTATGGAGGGAAACCAAGCAGGGAAAACAAAAAGTTAATTAAAAGAAGATATCCCCTCTCACCCGACTGAACTTTTGCATTGTTTTTCTCTTTTTTTTTTTAGCTGAAACAACGGACACTTTTGATGAAACATTTTCTTATCTACCAATCCAAAAGAGTACCAAGTTTTACATGGCAAATGGACCGAATAGGGGAGGGTAGGATTTTGCATTTTCAGAATTGAAATTCAGCAATCTGGTGCACAGGTGAGACACTTGGACAGTTTTCTATAAAAAAAAAAAATAATAATCACATCTCTGGAATTATGGGGGATTTATATGAGGACCGACGCCCCTGGTGCAGAGGGTGCACAGTAATGCGAGTTGTACGTTGTGCTGTGATGATATTGATCTGTTATTCAGTGCACTACGCTTTACTGTATGTGTTCATATAAGTGTACGACATAATCACATTGAACTCGTTATTCACAGTAGAGAAGAATAAAAATTGTGACATGAATCTACACTTCATTTCCTTTCATTTCTTTTTTTTTTCCATCTCCAACAGAACTTGCATATACATTTTTTTTTTTCACATAAGATATAAGTAGGCCTACAAAATAAATGTCAACATCGCAAAATATCATAAATGAAATTTATGGATATACAAATGATATGGTGAAACAGAAAAAAGCACAAAGAACACTCTGAAGTGTAGAAAATTCAGGAGATGGGGAGGAATGCTGAAGAATCAATGCTTGTAGGTTGCATTCCCCTGAGCGAAATAAAACAATTATACATATTATATCATTGATCTTTTACTTTGTGGTATGCATGAAACTTAATTTACAGAATGAATTACAAGAACTACGAATAAAGACCTATAAAATAGCCGGACAAATAACACCACTAAGTCTCTGTAACGCAGAAGATATAGGACAAGAAGGAAGAGAGAGAGAGAGACGAAGAAGAAGAACTTATAACATGATTGGAAAATAGGGGAAAATGGCGATGGTGAAGACAAGAGGCGAAAGGCAAATGAAAATCATTAGAATGACCAGTTGGGTATCTGTGGAAGGAGTTGTTTTATACAAACATGCAAATGAAAGTGGAAGGTAATAACTTGTTACTAAATATATACATGAATCGACCAAGATGGTTATGATAATGATAAAGATCAGTTACTTTTAAATTCTTATTAAAAAAAAAACAGTCGGTATGAGATTTCCAAGATACATTGCAAATTATACGAAGTTTTTTTTTTTCTTTAAACGTAGCAGGCTATCATGATACATTATCGAATGAGTGTTTCCCCAAGCTATGATACCGTAATTAAGACAAGACAGAATCAAAGTTGAATATAACATAAGGAGGGCAACTACACTGTATTATCAATATGTGTCCTCCACAAAAGTTTATTGTTAATTGTCAATCCTAAGAAATCCGTTGATGAGAATACTTCTATAATGTCTAATCTCATGTGGGGTTTTTTTGTGGTCTGTGGTTCAGTAACAACTTTATTTCAACAGTATCTGAGAAAACATTGTTGAATCTATAAAAACATAGCTGTTTCTTCTCTCTTTCAGCCAAGAATACCTTTCTGCTTGTACGCTCCTTACCGGTTCGCACTCGCCGCCTACTTCTTCGCGATTTTGATAGCTTACGCTGTTTTCGCGGAAAAGACACTGGGTCCGAAGTTTGTCGTTTACCTCGAATTCTGGACTCTTCTCACCGCAACATGTTATGTTTGTTTTGCCTTCTTTAATGTCGTGATGGACTGCATGAAGGGCAGGATGATTGCTGGACCTGAAGGTACAATTTTTTAAGTTTGGAGTAGGAAATGGCTTGGGAAGAAGGAAGCTAACACAAATCCCAAAAAAAAAAGAGTCTGAAAAGAATATTTAACAGATATATTCCCCTGTCGATGCTTACTTTTTCGCAAGGGTTATTCATGGCAGGGTAAAAACTATCTTGAAACTTTTATACAGTCATGACAGTTACCCCTCTACAAAGTTTTACCTCAAGACGATATTTGTAACATGGATGACGTAATTAATTTTAAAGAGTTTTTGAAACTTTGTTGTGCTATATCATGATTATAATAATTCACAGTAATTCAAAAGCGCTTATCACATAAAAACGTCTCTAAGCGCCAATGATGCTAAAGAGGATAAACACACACACTTACACATAATATATACACTCAAAAATACAGAATTATGATGTCAATAAACAAACACAATGTATGACCTGTTTCTGTTATGGCTCATTATGACACTACTGTCTTTGGAAAGAATTGTGATTAATTTCACTCAGATTTTAACCCCTTCTGAAGAAGTCAACATGCTACTCAAGGATTCAAATATTTTCTTGCTGCATTTTTCTCCAAATTTTCATTTCATACAAAGCAGAGACAGTATAAAAAGTTGATAGGACCATGCTGCGCAAATTTTTACACTGGAAACAGGCTTAAACAATGCCTATACGATGTAAGCACTTATTTTCAAAAACATGTTTTATGTATGTATCTTCAAAGAGTGCGACTCAAGATTACGTCGAGATTTTATAGGCTGTAGTCACAAATGGTAACAAATGAGTAAAGCAGAAACAGGATTAAAATTTCAGGATTAGGTGAGAAGTTTCGTCCAATACGCAGTATACAGCGTGAAATCATCAAATTCATCCTTTCTTTTTACAGCGCTCTTTATCTTCCAGCAAATAAATTTGTTGAAAATAGGAAGGAGAATTTCACAGAATTCCATTTTTCCATGATTAGTTTACATTCTTTTAACTTATCATTGACATAAATTTATGTGAAGGGTAATATTATTCCCCCTGCTTTCTGCAATAGGTAAAGTCAAATGTTCTTTCATTATGATAGAAAAGTGATGTGTTGAATTTTCTTTCTTTCTTTTTACATGTTCCTTATTGTGTTTAAACAATGATGTCATGAACTACAATAATTAGTCTTCACTCTCCAGCACAGCGTTGACGACACCAAAATTTCATTAACTCGTATGTTTTAAAACGATCATCAGATTTTTCTTGTAATGTCGCTGATGTGTTCAACTATGTTTGTTTTCACTCCGTCCACGTTTATATTTTGATTTAGGTTTACTTTAACAACGTTCGTTGTACTTTCAGACAAATTTCCGTACCAGATACAATGGTTTCTCTTCAACATCACCGCAGCCCCTTGCTTCATCGTAACTGTTTTCGACTTGTGGTTGTTGTTTTATGCGCCATTGGTCTGGGTACCGAAATTGTTCATCGTCAGCATCTATCACCTTCCCGCTGCCATCTGCCTGATCGAAATCTTCGTCACGCTGATAGTTGTCCGCTTCGTGCACGTGATATACCCATTAATGTACCTGTTTATGTACTTCATCTTCGCTGTCATCTACTGGATGGCTGGGGGAACGGACCCGTTTGGAAACCCCTTCATTTATTCATTTCTCGACTTCCAAAACTCCCTCGGCATTGCAGCCGCAACTGTGGTAGCAGTGGCCTTTGGAACGCTGTTTTTTCAGGCCATTTTCAAGGGATTGTACGCCATCCGTGTAAAATGTATGGATAAGAGAAGAACATAAGCCGTTCCTCCTACAACGGAGGTGGAAACAGAAGAGCTCGAAAGACTTTCCGTTTAGGCCAGTGTCGTATGCACTGGCGAGGATAAAGAAGGGCTCTGCTCTAGCTGCGAGTAGTTGACAAATAAAAGAAAAAAAATATATAAATATAAATATATATATATATATATATATATATATATATATATATATATCAGTTTTCTTGCCCTTGTCAATGAGCAGTGGCTGGCAGTAGCTCAGCATCATGTGCTGTGGCCCCTGCTTCCTCTCGATAGTCCGCTTCTCCTCCCCTCCTGCCTTTTCTTCTTTGCCCTACGTCCTCCCTCCTCCATCTGACCTGTTCCTTCCCTTTGTCTCATTGTTTGTCTTGTCAACGTTCTTGTTTACTGTGAGCGTCTTGTACCTATGTGTGTTGCGTCTTTGTGTGTGTGTGTGTGTGTGTGTGTGTGTGTCTGTGTGTGTTTCTAAACTTCTTTTACATTTATTGTATTGTAAGTTCAATGTAAAGCGGCCCACATTCCTACAGTCTTGTCTTTAACGTGGGTCCCTCTTTTCCATTAACGCAGTTATTTTGAACAGTAAGTTTCAGAGTATATGCATTTTTCAAAGTAATACATTGTTTAATTTTCTCTTTGAATTTGTGCGACAACAAACATGTGTTTCATTAAATAACATTTCATTTCTTCTTCGTTTCTGTGTTCATTCCTACATGGACGTAAAATTCGTAATTTGCAACAAATTGCACATTTCGAAAATAAGAAGGAATACGATTTGTGTGTGGTATTATGACTTGTGCTCAAAGTAACCAAGGGGTAAAAATGGCCACAATTGCAGTTTTGACATGTTTCCCGTGTTGAAGTTTACGTTAAGATATTGAATCCTACACCCAATATGCTTTCATTCACGGTTGAAAGAGCACACAATGAAACAAAGACAAAAATATTATTGAAAGTATACAATAATGTGGAATGTGCATCACAAAATCAACAAAAAGTCGCACCACTTGATTTACATGAAACGGATTGAGCAAGTCAATTTTTAGTTTTCCACATTTTCTGAAAGAGCTTATCTTCTCTACCTTTTTCTTGAAGTTGGAATGATGCAATGAATTGGAAAATGGGTTTTCAGTAGTCTTCCCTTCATCCCCATTTTGATGATATAGCGTGATCAGGTATGTCTTTAAACAATCGATTCGTATCAGCAAAATATTTTGTAACAATAGTAAAAAAAAAAAAAAAAAAAAAAACGATTAACTAATAATAAAGGTGACGCATTAGTGTTCTTGGGCCTCAACGCGCATTCCGGAACATTTAAGTAAGTTGGAGATACTGCATCATTGAAAGTAGAAGGTTCAAATTTAAAATTCAGCTCGATTTACATATATGTTGATACTTCCCCTATATCAAGAGCATCACTAGTCCGTGCATCATTTTACTGCACTGTCACAAATTTTTAGATAAAAGTATTTCAGAAATAATTTTCCAAGACAGTCAGTTTCATCTAATCGTAATAGACCTACTTCACTCTTTACGGTTATTCGAAATTCGTCTTGTAATAATGCTACCATGCGGGGTAGTGTTAACACTACACACACTTTCAAGAGAATGCTTACAATGCACTATGTTTTAGGATTTTTCGTTTACTCTTGATGCATTTTATTGAGAACAAAATTCCATTTTCCGACGATACATTGGTTTGGAATACAAGCTTCTTCGATATGTTAAATGCATCAATGACTAGCTCTAGATCTCTTTATCTCTGGTCGGATGAAGTTTAATAAATATTTAGAAACTGTTTGGTTGAAACTAATGTGTATATCTTCATGGATAATTAACACTGCTAAATGCATTTCTGGATTCTTCATGATTCAACTTTTTTTTTTCTACTTTGAATTGGTATCTATATCATGTCGGGAAATAATCTACTTAAATCGCTGAAATTATTCAAATACATATCCAAAAAATTGCCGCGATATATTTTTGCTTAGATATGAAGAGTTTTTTTTTTTTTCGCAAAAACCAACAAGTCAATTTTTTTAAGATTTTGAAGTACGGTCACTGTCATAAAGTACAAAATAATGCCTTTCAAAATGATATATTGGTCTCTACATTCAAAGAACATTTTTTGAAGTTATGGTCAAAAGAAGCAAACACTTTCTTATTACTCTCTTTATTTTTTCGTGACCTTTAATGACCTCTCCATTTGACAAATATGGATTTATCGGTTTTTGCGAACAAACTCTTCATTTGTAGATGCAGACTAAAAAGGATGGTACAGTTTCGGTTGAGATGGGTTTCAGGTTTCCAAATTTTTATTTATTTATTTTTTTTTTGGTGATGATATTTTGAGATAATTAGGAACTTCTTATCAAATATGTGAAAAAGCATAAGCATATATTTTTAAGAGGAATTCAATTCAAATTTTTGCGAGAAAAAACAATGGTTTTGAAATGGTTGAGATATCTATAACAAAGAAATCCTAATAAAAGATGAAACCCATCTTTTTAGGGTCACTTTGTTTTTCTTTGATTTTGGATATCTCATCTATTTCAAACCAATTTCATAAAATGAATTTTGAATTTCTTTATATGGAATTGTTTGCTTTTTAGTATTTCATTAAGTGGTTTCTAAGCATCTCGCAAAAGTTACAAGCTGAATCCTCACCACAACCAAAACTAGACTCTCCCTTTAATGATTGCTCAAACTGTAAGTGAACTTATCGTTTGTTTGTTTTGTTTTTTTCGCTCTACTTTGTTACGTCGTGCATTGCGTTGTAATTTATTTTCAGATCCAATACATTGAGTTTGGTTAATCAAATCAGCTTCAGGCACTATTGTGTCATCCTCCTTTTATCTTTGACTGTTATTTCTGTGCTTACCCTTTTAATGGTGTTTGAAACTTTGAACCTACGATTACGATGCACACTGAATTAAACTAAATTAAGAATGCCACGCAACTGCATGGGAAAAAATAGACTACGGTACTGCGCCTTCTTCTTCTTTTTTATGTTGATTGGTTAATAAAGGTTTTTACAAGTCTTTCTGTCTGAATGTCTGAATGCAGCTTTTCTTGTTTTCCCCTCACACACAAACGCACACACACACACACACACACACACACATATATATATATATATATGAAGAGTTTGTTTGCAAAAACCGATAAGTCCATATTTGCCAAATGGAGATACTTTGCGATTAAAGGTCAAGAAAAATAAAGAGAATAATAAGAAAAATTTTGCTTCTTCTGATCATATCTTCAAAATTATAGCTTTATATGTAGTAACCAATATATCATTTAAAAGGTATTATTTTGTACTTTATGACAGAGATCTTACTTCAAAATCTTCAAAAATGGACTTATCGGTTTTTGCAAACAAACCCTTCATATATATACATCTATAGATTGTAGTAGTTTTATTATGTATATATATATATATATATATATATAAGTATATATAATATAATATCATATTAACATTTACATAAGTATTGCACGCAAGTGAACTCACGTCATCTAAACTGTGTCTGAGATTGCGGTTGCGTTTATATAACTATCGAAACGTTGTCTTGTAATTATAAAGCTTAGTTTAGAATTGCACCTCCACATGCAGAGCGTTTCAAAGCCGCTTTTCTAACCAGAAAAGTTTTAAGCCAGAAATGTCTCCTTAACCCGTTTAGGACGTGTCCCGAGTATACTCGGGCTGACGTTTTCCAGGCTGTGGACTGGTCCCGAGTATACTCGGGCTGAGAGAGTGAAATGATCACGCATTTTTAAACTTAGAATTTCACCAACAATACGATACCTATGTTGAAAATGATTTATATTTTGTGGGACTACATACATCAAAGTTGCCATCTGTGAACATTTTGTGATGATTGGTCATATCTTATGTCTATAAACAAGCAAAATATTGACAAACATGAGTGCAATTTTCACGACATTCAGACCTTCGCAACGGTCGGGAAACTGACCAATGACGAGCGACCAGCCGCACGCTCTGGCGATCTCATTTGCATCGGTATGCAAATTGTCACACTCAAGTGAAAAGCGTGCGTGCGGCGGTCAAGACCGTTGCGTGCACGCACCTACCTTATTAGCACACATTTACATGATAAAGTATTGTAGCATACTACTTCGTGTTATATAAGGAATGCAATGTCGTACTTATGGATCTTCTATGAAAGCCATCTCGGCATGACAACCTGCTTATATTGGCATGAAAAGTTGGCCTTCTTCTTCCGCTGCCGAGTCCTGGGATTTGCTAAAACTCGGCGAATTGAATAAATTCAAAAGTAAATCTTTTGCGTGTCCCTGCATGCATGTGATGTGTGTGAATGTTTTTGTGTATGTTTGTTATCATGACAGCGATGTTACTTGTAGTTGTTTGAAGAGTGAATGAATAATATTCTGATTATGTTATAAAATTGTTTAAAAAAAAAGAAACCACTTGGCCAAGAACAAACCGATTAGGGGATGTACTGCATACAAACAACGCAGTCGATTGTGCTACTTCATCGAAGTCGTAAATTCATATAAATTGAATAGACCAGGTGGCCAGAGTATCAGGTTACATTGTACCTCCTTGAATAGACAGGATGTTGATACAAAAACATTCCTTAGACGCACGCGTAGACGCCATCTAAAAAGTCGGGGATTATGAGCATAATAGAGAAGTTCAAAGTCCGATTACAGACAGTCTCTTTTTTCCGCATCGGTCCATAGAATGCATTATAGTGATGTGCTTCGTATGTATTACGTAACCACTTTTACGGACCCCAATGATTTTATGGTTGTTGGGAAGCGAATGTGCAAGTTCTCATGTGGTTGTAACCAACATATATGTATAGAATTTAAACTTCGACAACGAAATACGCTGCAATAAAGTAAACAAGACATATGGCATTTTTTTTCTCTCATACGCTTAGCATTCGCCAAAAAATGTAGATATAATTATGATGTTCGGTATGATGTTTGCAGCATTTCAAAGAAGCAGTCAAAATAAAATAATATCCCATATTTCGATGATACCGACGATGGTGATGTCGACTGTTTAGTCTTTTTTGTTCTAGTTCTGTTTGAATTCCTCATAATATGCTAATATTCGGCTATAGTCGCTCTGTCAATTACTTATACATTTAGAAGTCTGAGGTGTTTTCAGTCCACTTCTTTCGTAAGTTCACGAGTCAATTTTTTTTTCGATCATTGAGTTCAATCCATTTATAATCAGTCAAATATGACAACTTATACCGAAAAAAAAAACGATTTTTCTTTTTTTTTCTTTGTAGAAAGCGCTCCAAATTTGCGAAGTGGTGATTCAATTTTGCGAGAGACGGAGATGTGATAACCACATCGCTTCAATTGAACACTTTGTTTAGGAGCAAGGTATTTCGGGCAATAAAAACATGAAATTAATGTTCTTGTCTGATCTCATGTTTATCGATGTAATGAAATTTTTTCATGTTGCTATTGAAGTAATTTATGCACTTATCGTGCCTGTGTATTTTTTTATGTCTACGTATATCTCTGCATTTAGGTATGCCTACATTCATTCATTCCATTAGACTTCGTGAAATCGCATTGAAGCATTTTCATATTCATAAACGATTGCAGCAAATGCTCGTTTCCTTTATAGGCCTACATTATGCTTATTGAATGAGATTGTTAGTACTTCATTTTTGTTTTTGTCTTTTATCGGGGGATGACCGGTATACACAATAAAAAAATACTGATTTACACTCATGACATAAGAGAAGATCATTTCAGCAAAATTAGCCGTCTGTTATGAGATATCAAAGAATGCCGGGAGAAATGTCGTTTATTTCAACAAAAATATCGTCTTTTCCTTATTTTCTGAAGTGATGTAATAATTGTAGGTCTTCAAGCCTGTGTGGCTTGTGCTTGCCATATTATACTTCCATGATCATGTCGGCTTCTTCTACAGCTGCCGGATGGCCAACCTTTTTTGTTGCTAAATTGAATGAATTTCTCCGTCGAACTCGGGAATGCTCACCTGCGACCCTGTTTGAAAAGACGCTCTCTCATATTGAGACGAATTTGAATTCTCAATGGACATTCTAATTTGAATTGTGTTAAGGCTACGTAATTTGAAGTGATAGGATATAGTGAAAGGAAACTGAGATTGAATGAACATCTTCATTGCGCGATCTTTTTTTTAGGCGCTTTTGAATTACCTAACTGTGAAATTAGAAGACAAACGTACACACACACACACACACACACACACACACAAATGACTGCAACATCTTTGCATAATGTTGAACCATTTTGAACACTCGAATATGTCGTTTTGCTCTTCCTTTGTAATACATTTGCCTCGATTAGTGCTGCTTCGATTTATCTCATTGCATCTCATTACTTTCCTTTCCAGCTATCCACTTTTTCATTCCCATCATCTACAATTAATCGTTCAGATTGAATATCCCCATTGATGGTGGCGATCACCTTTCCAAGATACTTTGCCCGTATTATTATATATAATCTCATAAGATATCACCATAACACAGTTTATAGGCAAACCTAGCCGTGTGTAATATTTCATTTCGTTTGCAAAAGTGTGTTCAGATTACCGTCCATGGAACTAAATTTAGAAGACCAGCCTATGTTTTTATCTCTTTATCTCTCAATCTTTCTTCTTATCGCATAGACTCCGATGTTTCGTTTGCAGACCGGAAGAGCTCATAAATGCTCCATCAACTGACTTGAATAGGTGTTATATATAATATATATATATATACATATATATATATATATATTATATATATAACAATAATCTATCCCGTTTGCTGATGATTATCATATCACTGTGTGACATTTAATTTCAAGTGATGTGCAGTGAACAATACCTTCCCGCCATTACGGTAGAGTTATAAGGGAATCATGATTGCACATAAAATTTGCAACATACAACCCGACAGTAAACTTACAAATGCGCTCGTTGATCTCCTTTATTCATCTCATGGAAACCTAAGTCATATAATTATGGTCGAAATCTGGAGGCAGTCATGATGGATAATTTCACAAAGCAAACGTCTTTATACAAAAATGCATGGAGTTCGCAGGTTTAGTCACCATTAGCTGTCAAAGATTGCAAGAAAGATGCAACGATTTATCTGAATATTGAACATCCCATCAGGCTCTTGTCAACATTATGAAAATTGTTGAAACAAAACCAAGAAACAAACTCAAATGTAAGATTGGTTTGAGAAACTCAACTTCGATGTTGCTTGAAGCTTTTTTTTTTCTCTCTCTCTCATACTTATGAATGACAGCGTGATTATGTTATAAGATCGTTCAAAAAATCTACTCGGCCAACGAATCAAATAGAGGATATTCTGTATAATAGTCGTCATTTTCATACAATGCAAGAGCCGATATTGCCACTATGGGGTCTTACAATTATATTCATCATGGTGAAACACAGCGTAACATATGCGCGTGTTATAGGCAAGAACACTTTGAATAGACCAGGTGGCCAGAGTATCAGGTTACATTGTACCTCCTTGAATAGACAGGATGTTGATACAAAAACATTCCTAAGACGCACTCGTAGACGCCATCCGAAAAGTCGGGGATTATGAGCATAATAAAGAAGTTCAAAGGCCGATTACAGACAGTCTCTATATTCTGCACCGGTCCATAGAATGCATTATAGTGATGTGCTTCGTATGTATTACGTAACCGCTTTTACGGACCCCAATGATTTTATGGTTGTTGAAAATCCAACGTGCAAGTTCTCATGTACTTGTTACGAACATGTATTACAGAATTTAAACCTCGACAATGACATACGCTGCAATAAAGCGAGAAACAAGACATACGGCAGAAGTTGTCTTTTTTTCTCTCTCTCTCTCTCATACGCTTAGAATTCACAAATAAAAATTATGATGTTCAGTATTTGATGTTTGCAGTATTTCAAAGAGGCAGTCAAAATAAAATTACATCCCATATTACGACGATACCGACAATGGTGATGTTGACTGTTTAGTCTTTTTTGGTTCTAGTTTTGTATGAATTCTTCATAATATGCTAATTTTCGGCTATAGTCGCTCTGTGTTAAGTCTGGGTTTTTCAGTCCATCTCTTTCGGAAGTTCACAAGTCAAATGATTTCGCGATCATTGAGTTATAATGGTTTAGGCAACACACTATCGTTTTGTAGCTCAATCGATTTATAATCAGTAGAATATGGTAACTCATGCCTAAAAAAAAATAATAAACTTTTTTTTATGTAAATTTGTAGAAAGCACTCCAAATTTGCGAAGTGATGATTCAGTTTTGCGAGAGACGGAGATGTGATAACCCGTCGCTTCAATTGAACACTCTACTTTGTTTAGGAGCATGGAATTTCGAGCAATAAAAGCATGAAATGTTCTTGTCCATCTCATATATTGATGTGATCAAATGTTTTCATGCTGCTATTGAAGTGGTTTATGCACTTATCGTGGCTGCGTATTTTTTATAATAATTGCATTATACATCTCTGTATTTACGTAGACCTACTTGCATTCATTCCTTTAGACTTCGTGAAATCGCATTGAAGCATTTTCATATTCATAAACGATAGCAGCAAATGCTCGTTTCCTTTATACATTATGCTTATTGAATGAGAATAGTACTTCATTTTCTGTCTTTTACCGGGCGATGACTCGTATACACAATAAAACAAAACAATATTGATTTACACTCATGACATAAGAGAATTTTCAGCAAGATTAACCGTCTGTTATGAGAGATCGAAGAATGTCGGGAGAAATGTCGTTTATTTCAACAAACATATCATCTTTTCGTTATTTTCTGAAGTGATGTAATGATTTTAGACCTTCAAGCTTGTGTGACATGTGCTCGCCGTTCTCCCATGGTCATGTCGTCTTCTTCTATCAGCTGGCGGGTGGTCAACCTATTTGTTTCTAATATGAATGAACTTCTCCGACGAACTCGGAAATGCTCACCTGCGACCCTGTCTGAAAAGATACTCTCTCACATTGATGCGAATCTGAATTCTCGATGGGAATTCTAATTTGAATTGTGCTAATGCTACATTTTTTGAAGTGATAGGACATAGTGAAAGGCAAAAGAGGTTGAATGAACATCTTCATGGCGCGGTCTTTTTTTCTTTTTTTTGTTGTTGGCTATTTTGAATTACGTAACTACGAAATTGGAAGGCAAACGTACACAAAAAATGACTGTAAAATCTTTGCATAATGTTGTACCCTTTTGCCCTTTTTTGCCGTTTTGCTCTTCCTTTGTAATACATTTGTCTCAATTAGTGTTCCTTCATTTTATCTCATTACATCTCATCACTTTCCTTTCCAGCTATCCCCTTCTTCATTCCCATATACAAACGTGTAGATTGAATATTATCATTGATGGTGATGATCGCTTCTCCAAGATACTCTGCCCATAAAATTTATATATGTATGTATGTGTATATATATATATATATATATATATATATATATATATATATATACATATGTATATATACAGATATATATATATATATATATACAGATATATATACAGATACATATATATATACATATGTATATATATATATACATATATATACAGATTATGTATTATATAAAACGTGGAAAGATATTACCAAAACACAGGTTGTAGGCAAACCTCATCTTGTATAATTTTACATTACGTTTGAAAAATCTTTTCAGATTATCTACCGTCAATCAAACAAAATTTAGATGACCAGCCTATTTTTCTCTCCTTTTTCTCTTCTCATCGTATAGACTGCCCTGTTTCATCTGAAGAGCTCATACATGTTCTGTCAACTGGCTTAAACAGGACCGGTGTTTTATTCTTAGTTTTTTTTTTTCTATGTAAGAAATAACGATACTCATTTAGGTTGGTGATTACTTTTTATAATAATTAAATATATGTCTTGTATCACTGTGAGAAATCTCATCTCACTTGATACATAGTGAATAATTAAATCATTATCTTCCCGACATTACGTCGAAGTTGTAAAGGAATTGTAAGATCGCACAGAAAAATAGCAGCATCAAACCCCGATAATAAACTCACAAATCGACTCGGTGATATCTTGTATGCATCCAATGAAAACCTATTATAAGTTGCATGATCGAAATTTGTAGGTAGTCACGATTGATAATTTCAGGAAGCAAACTTCTTTATACAGACTTCTTCAGAGGATGGCAGGTATCGCGCAAGCGCGGATTATGCATTTTTATTCGTCTCAAAGAAAGTTAGAAAGATGCAAAGATTTGTTTGAATATTGAACATATTCCAGGCTCTTGTCAATTTTATGGGAATTACTGAAACAGAACCAAGAAATAAACTCAATTGGACGTTATTCTATTACGAAATTCGACTTTGATAAATCAGTATCACCAATTCTACTTGTAATATTACATCGTTGATGGTTTGCCTAAAATATAGTGTTGAAATAAAGCCACGTGCTTCTGTTACAGACACGCGAGCTTTGTATTTGGATACAAGTAGCGGGGACAAACAAGGTGTAACAGATTTTCAAATGTTGTATACAATGAATAAACTTCCTTCTGTTTCCAAAATTCATTGACTAGCTATGGTAAGGAATTTTGTGAAAAACAGGAAGTCAAGAGTGGGTTCGTGTGCCTTTGATATCGCCACAATACGAGATTTACTTGGCGTGTCTTACAGTCGTGTAAATGGAAATACGCAAGCCTGTACACAATCCTCCGATCGATCGCTTTTCATTGAAAGACTTTGAAGGCTTGTGATCAACGGATTACAGTTTCCATAAAAGATTGCCTCCATGAATCAGTAAATTCAAGACAATTATGTAGTAGAAATTTGCGACACCCTCGACATAGCCTGGTGCCCAATAATAAAAGACGCTATTCATTTGAGTTGACGAGAGAACGTAAATTGACGATCGTATAGTACGTGAAGTTCAAACCGCGCGCGCGAACCCAGATAGCGAAGGGAAGCGACATTATTATTCATGAGCGGTCGTTATTCATCCAATCAGAAAGCGGATTCCTACACCGCATACACGGCAATTTGATGATTGGGTAAAGCGGGACCGTAAGTCACACCCCCTTAGTAACCCTCGGTTTGGACTCGATTTTGGAAAACCTGTCCGTCTGTGGGGGTGTTCGCTCGCCAAAGCAAACCGTCCTAAACGGGTTAAAAGTATATCAAGACTTACCGGTCATTTATATTAGCATTGCAATGTTGAGCTGGTACAATTTTTTTCCATCATTAACTATAATGATGGTTGCTTTTTTATGCCCCTATTCCATGTTGTGTACGCACGCACACCTTTATGTAGCACTGAAGAACCTAAATTTCATTTCGGACTTTGGACAAGGAAGAAGCAATGAAAAAAAAAGAAAAAAAAACTCTTATGTGAAACAGAAAATGTTGTCCTGTACTTCATTCGAACCATGATTATGCACTTGTCACACACGATGGAAGAGGTGCATACACGCCTCGGTGAACCTGAAAAAAAAAAAAAAAAAAAACACCTCCTTTTAAACTGGCGTGTTTTACTCTATGCAATCTGAAAAATACGGCGACTTTGAAAAACTAGCCAGCACTTATGGCACAGGAGGGTTACATTATCACCAACACTAGCTCTTTTTCTGCGGGAATTGCGCTTGCCTCGAAAGGGCGCATTGCAAGAAGAATGTTCGACAATCTCCATTTTTAGAGAACTGTGATGACTGTGATTAGAGAGGTGCTCTGATCGCATCATAACACGGTTGTAGGTCATTACCATCAAAACGTTTCCTTCACTTTCCTGTGCATAAATTTCTCCGTCTTTGTCTACCTGTGATGGATAAAATATCCTCCCTCGTACTCCTATCGACATTAACTGCTTCTGTGTTTTGTGGCCCCGCTGGAGTAGGTAAGTATAAATCCATTTTGATGAACTTGCCTTCATGGAGCAGTATAACGTTATCAAATATCACCGAGAAATATCACTGAAGGGCGTTGTTAAAAAGATAAAGTTACGCAGAAAATCATGTGTATAATGTAGAATCACCATATTTTTGTTCGACGTAAGAAGGTCGTTTAGTCATTTCCTGTTAGTCTCGAATTTCCGCTCATTTCATTTCAAATGCATTCACATTTTTTTATTTTGTAAAACTGCTTATTATTCCCCATACGAGTAGTTTCAGAGCAAAAGTCGTTCTGTTATCCAAAGATGGTTGCGGGTGCTTTCGCAGTTCGTGTTGTTTGCCTTATAGAATGCAGCTGGTACTGCGTATTATTGAAATCTATGAAATTCTTCCGTCGAGATGATTAGAACCAACACTTGCTGTCGGGCGGAAGCTCGGTGGTCTAGTGAAGATGACGCCTGTCCGGAGATCAGGAAATCGTAGGTTCGAATCCTGTTCGAGTATGTACGCCCATGATTTTTTTTTTTATCATGGCTACTACTGAATAAAGACTGATCACTTATTTACGTCGACGTAGGGAAATTTGTCAATCAGTTGCAATTCACCGTCTTGTTTGATATGCTCTATGAAAAATCACCCATACAAAATTATACACACCTGTTCTAACTCGTCATGAAGGTGAAGTAACAAAGTCTGGGTAAATTCGAAATGGCAAGGAGAAAAATCAACAATTGTAGTTATGGAATGAAACATGACATACATATTTAAAGAAGTCATTGCAATGAAATAAGAAAAAAAAAGTCCTAGTCAATTCGGAAACATGATATAAAACAGCATACTTTGTCTTACGCGAGACCCGTTTAATTGATAGTATCAATTACAATTACATTCAGATTACATGTACATGATTATAACATATCTATTTCAACTCACCTATATCACCACGCAAACAGAACACATGTAAATCTTAACAATTGTATTCACATGTATATGTGTAAAACCGGATGAAACTCCAGATGCAAACGAGTAAAGACAATTAAAAGTGGCCTATTCCAAGTCTAAAGTACACAAGTATACGACCTTTATGATTGGTACAATCTAAATTGGTGGGAGGAACTTACTGAAAATATAATAAGCTTCTATGGAATAAGTAAGTTTAAAGGAAACAGAATATGACAATATATAAGCGTGAACAAATTATACACATGGATGCAATTTCACACAAACCTCCCACTAGAGAGGTCTAGGAAAATTCCAAGTGTGACATTAGTTATCAATTGCTGTAGTTACTTTTTATAGATGTATGAAAGTTAGTATGATATGTTGTGTTATGCTGTGCCTCACTTTCAATCCAAACTGATATAGAAAAATAAATCATTATTAAAGAAATAGGCAATCCTGATACACACTATTTTGTCTAAAATGTTAGAAATATATGTAAGCGAAGATATATGTTTATAATTAAATACATCAAATTCATCACCCCTTTTTCAATATCGGGACAACGTCAGCTATTTTCAAATCGCTTGTTATTATGCCTGATGAACGTGTCAGATTCAAAATATACGTAAGAAGATTAAGAATTTGCAATATAATTTTTAATAAATATATTATCAGTATCGTATCCAGTACTTATGTCGATTGTTGAAGTAAAGAGGCGTTGAAAAAAAATAAAAAATAAAGAAGTATCAGCCAATATGATAATATACCTCACAACTATAACCTTTTAGAAGATGGCGGTGGCAGAAATGAAATTTAGAACTGAGTGGATGTGACAGTCACAATACGAGATATGGAGTCGTATATACTTATCAAGAAAAAATGAGCTTCAACATTGCACCTTCACATGTGAAACACTGGCAGAACATTTCAGACCAGAAAGGTGCAAAGTGGGACCCTGAAAGGTGCTCAACGGCTGTAAGGTGCAAATTTGCACCCGTAGAGGTGCTACATGATGTCACATGTAAATGCGCTATTTTTCGTGGAGTATGCGCGTGTCATGACATACTTCTTTTTCTTTTTTTTTAACGCTTGCCAAATTTGCATAGTATTTGCATTTTGCACTTTCTAGCCTTATTTGTACAATAGAAAACCAAACCGCAAATATGTAGCTGTATTTCCTCGATTTAGATGATTGAAGTAAATGAAAGCTACCTTAGTTATTTGCTAAGTGAGAAAATGTGTGTCATCTCATGAACTTTCTGTTTCCCCAGCGATGGCATCAAAACATGCAATCAAGGAATGCGTCCATAAGAGCCAGTCACATCAAAGCGGGTGTACGTACCAAACTCCGTCCAACGCTACTTCCATCATACTTACATGTGTCATGAGTGGATTCAAACCTGATGTTTCTATGATGTGGACGGATGAGTCTGGAAAGAGACTGAAATCTATGGCTTCGCGACAGACAATACTATCTGACGACACATACGAGCGGTTCGAGAAAATCACAGTTTCAGCTAAACATGGGGCAGAGCAAACATTCGTGTGTACAGCTACCGGTGACTCGATGAATGGAACGTCAACCAAATAAATTACTCTTCTGCCTCTTTCAGGTTCTGTGAAAAGTTGCCAATTTTCTGTTCTTGAATAATAATGAGTCATGTTATGCCTTGATTCTAATTCGTCTCGGGAAAGTCTAATCTGAGCGGGTAGTTTTAGGAGTTTAATTCATCAACCACAAAAACTTATAAGTGCCTTTTACTATTAAAAACACATGTTTAAAGAGGGCCTTAATTAGCTTCACTGAGTAAAGAAAAGGTCCTATAACGATGTAATTTTGTGAACAACGGTTGTACCCGTGTAGTCAACGAGACCGGCACCATGGGTCATACAACCCATAAGTTCGACACTAGGCAAATAAGGCCAACAAGTCCCAATCATAACAACACGGGAACTTCAGATGCTCAGTTTTGGTGTTTTGGGCTTTCTGTTGTTGTTGTTGTTTCTTACAGAATACGTCGATGTAAAATTACGTTGACAGTTATGTCGACATAATTTGTACAACTTCTATAATAACTCAAGTAAGTAGTTAATATCGCATTTTGACCGTGTTTATATCAAATTTCAGGAAAGAGCAATAATATCGGTCTCATCGTTGGACTAGTCGTTGGTATACCTGCGGCCGTATTCATCCTATTTCTCCTTGTTCGAAAGTTTCTGCTAAAACGCGGTAAGGACTACCTACAGCAAAGAGGCTTTTTTTTTTTTCGTCGTTTATTAATTCGATTGTGTGTGTGTGTGTTTTTATAACCAGTAAAACAGAATGACGAAGGATGTTTGTAACTTTCTATCTATACGATCAACATTGTGTTGAAGGCCACCGCACACTATAAGACTTTCGGTCGCACGACCATGACGACTCAGTTTTATTGTTATTATTATTATTATTATTATTATTATTATTATTATTATTATTATTATTATTTGGGGGGATCTGGAATAAACAAGCTTGTTTATTCTGAGGATTTCGGATCCAAAGTTTGCCAGTCTGCCTTTAATCAATTACTTCTGCCTTGTCCTGGTAATAGCTTCGGTACAGATTCAGGAATACATATTCTGCTTTTTTTTTTTTTTTTTAATGGAAGCAGCTCGCCCTTTACTGTAGCCTGTAAGGTTTATAAAATCGCTGTTCCTGTTGTCCAATTTCGGAAGAACCACCACGGACCGGGCAGACAATACCAAAGAGTGAAGATGAGTGCAGAGCGTGGTACTCCATACAATGGGCAGATTTCAACCTTTGTTGCAGACGACTCAAAGATGTATCGACACCGCGCGTAAGTATATTTTGAGGTAGTTATAAGAAGGTCACCGTGAAGGGTGACATCCCTGTTCATGCAGACAAGAAGTGTATTAGTGAAATGTCACCAGTGGTGTTGTGTAGGCCTCCCCTTCGATGATGCTGAAAGCAAAAGATATGCACAATTCAAAGAGTTTATCTTGAGCAAGTTGAGGTGGTTGCAATAGTCTATAGGGCGAAAAATCGTTATGAATATAAAATAGATATGTCCATTAATATCTATATACTGTATATTTGACACATGTTGGGAGGAAAGAATCACTTTGAAGAAATTGAATAATAATATAAAAAATCTCAGGCTGACGTGGTTAATTCGTCTTTGTTGAAATATTCAGATAAGGAAAATATGTTATTCTTTAAGTATAAAAAAGATTCCTAGTGATTTTGACAACTATATGCACCCCTACTTAGGTAAAAAAGAAGAATATGCTCACATAATCTAAAATATATATGTATAATAATGCCACGGCAGAATGACTGCAATTCATTTCAACGATTTCACAGACACCATTGGGCTCATTTCCAAGTCATTATTTTTATTGACAACAGTTTTACACAATCACATTAAACACAATTTAGTTGTATGGACACAATTTTTTTCATCAGCTTGGGATATTATAAGTACAATATATATATATATATATATATGAAGGGTTTGTTTGCAAAAACCGATAAGTCAATTTTTGAAGATTTTGAAGTACGATCTCTGTCATAAAGTACAAAATAATACCTTTTAAATGATATATCGGGCACTACATATAAAGGTATATTTTTGAAGTTATGGTCAAAAGAAGCAAAATTTTCTTATTATTCTCTTTATTTTTCTTGACCTTTAATCGCAAATATCTCAATTTGGCAAATATGGACTTATCGGTTTTTGCAAACAAACTCTTCATATATATATATATATATATATATATATATATATCCCTAGTTGGCACCTTAGGGAGACATATTGGGGGGAAGTGTCTTCATTAGGGAGACAACTGGTCATTAAGGAGACAATTTTCGTGTCTCCATTGCGTAAACTGCCATTGAACATGTACAAATAAATTAGCATATAAAACAAATGGAAATGTCTTCCAAATGACCCATCTAGGAGTATATATATTACATGCCATAAAATAAGACATTTATTTGAACAAGTTCATATAGAATTGGTTAACGTATAGAAAATTGGGGTTTAGAAAGCAGTTTTATATAGACAGGACTGATTGAAAAATCATAGTTTGGATACTGCAGTCCTCTCTGCTGCTCATGGAGAAAAACAGGGTAATAAAAAAAAAACGCACTCTGAAGACGCAGCACTCGGAAAAACGCAAAAGTGAATAATTATAGGGGGTAGAGAAGAATGATTATAGACAAAAAGAACTTCCAAAGCAGCCATGGTTATATAAGTTTTTGTTAAATTGTGTAAATAGGAAAAAAATATGTATTTTTTTATTATTAACAAATGAAAACGGTATACCTAATAGGCAAATAGGTTTCTTGAGAATTTGATAGATATTATAATATCAGACGTAATAATACTTTGTTCAATTTTTTGACGTTATTGAAAAAGAGAATATTTTATGAAGCAATTGAATAGTATCTGTAAAATTATGACAGAAACAAGGAGAGATACAAAAATGATTTTAATAATGAAAATTATCAGGGTAATAAAGTCATGGAAATTGATAATGAAATCACAAAGGATAATTATGCTATGCAGAGTAACTTAATTTTTGTGTGAGAATAGGACCCGATTTGGCGAAAAAAATGCACCCTTACAAAGACATTTCATACTTTTTCCGTGATAACCTCCCTGATTCCTTATTTTTGACCCGGCAAATTTACAAGTATCGAATAAAAAAAAAGCAACTTAAAAACAGAAGTAGATTAATGGTAATAATTCTAGTAAGGAGAAGGATATTTCTCGTAAACTACTTATCTTTACTTACATATCTTAGAATTGTACCGTCAAGAATGAAAATAGCTAAGGTATTACCTTTTATTCAAGAAGAAAAAGTATTTTTATGAAACAAAATAATTATGTTTCTCAAACACACTTTGGCTCAGCAGGTGACGTAGCTTTATTACAAGGCATCGTAGCTGAGGAATGAAACTCAGCACACCGAGCATTGCGAGAGATGAGTAAACGCGAGACCATTGGTGCCACTCGGTCTCAATCGGGCAAACTCGTTAATTGCCTCGTAGTAAGTCGCTTTTCCACTCGTAGCCCTTTTTATTACTCAACAGTTAAGTATCATTCGAACAATGTTTGTGAAAACACTTTCAATTATCAAACCAGATCCTCTTTCTCTCTTTCAGCCAAAAATACCTTTCTTCTTCTACATCATCTATCGGTTCGCAGTCGCCGTCTATTTCATCGCGTTTTTGATAACTTATGTCGAACTCGCAGAGGAGGCACTGGGCCCAAAGTTCATCATTTACCTTCCTTTTTGGACATGTACTCCTGCAACATGTTTTGTGGGCTTTGCCTGTCTTAACGCTGTGATGGACCTCAAGAAGAGCAGGACGAATGCAGAACTCGAAGGTAGAATGTTGTGTACGGCTAGAGTGGAAACAAAACACGAAAGCCAACGATTGCCCCCCCCCCCCCAAAAAAAAAAAAAAAAAAAAAAATCATTAACAGGATGTGATTTTTTTCACTGTCCATACTTGGTTTCACTCGCAAAGGTTATGGCAGGATGAAAATTTGCTTGAGACTATCTTGTGTTCACCCTTCGACGAAGTTTTAACTCAACTGGTATCATAAGACATTTTTTATCAATGCGCTGACTTTATTCAAAGAATTGCAAAACTCTGATGAGCAGCGGGGGATAAATACACAAACACAAACACAGCACACACGCACACACCTACACACACACTCAAATACATGAAATGAGAATTTCAATAAACAAACATCACCATACGTTTTTGTTGTGGTCAATAAATCTTGGCAACCTGTCCAGGGTTTTATTTGTCATTGTTTTACAGGAAGTGAATACCACACTAAACTATATTATGTAATGGTGATATTGATCCCAACAAAAAGTGATAGGCCGAGATCAGTTTTTCCACTCTTTCATTTTTGCTTAACATATGCCCAGCGGGCATAAGTTTTTACCACCAACCGCTCAGAGATACACACCTGACTGTGGCTTGTCGTAATCAGGCTCACTGACGTCTCAACTGCATATTTTAACAGTACGTACTCAATCAGTTTTTAATGATAAAATATTACCTATTCTCTGTCAACAGTATTCTAGTTCGTGTCCAGGGTGATTAGACGATTTCTTCGGACATCATAATTTGGCGTTTGAGCAGGTCCTGTTCTGTGTATGCAACTGACTTGTACTTAGCCACTGATGAAAAGAAAAAAAAAGAGTTCAAAGAACCATTATAAAACAATTAATGCACAGTTTGCGAATTAGTGCAGATGTAGTCATGTAGCTTACTCTCGACGTACCATTCACAATCTTGTGCAACATGCACTCAACTGCGCCTCGTGAATGTTGCACCATTGTAAATACCCTTTTAGAGGGCTGCATTCCCACTGAATGCCCTCCCATCCTGCGCATTACATATATTCGTATACTATTTTTACGCTCCTGTTTACGGAAAGAACTGAGTAAGGTAAAATTATGTAGGTATTATCAAATATTCACATTTTGCACTTGCAATTAACGCTCATTTAAACCTTGTTTTTGTATTTATGATTAATCTTGATTGCATTCATTCTCAAGATAATGTGTATATAAAATACATACGTACCAGAGAAGGTCAATCGTTTCGTGCAAAAGCAATGGCAGTTTAAAACACTTAGGCACACATGGGTGTGATTGGCTACACAGTGTTAATATTTACAGGACGAAAAAAAAAAACACCCGAAAAAATACATCATTTCATATAATCTTTAATATCGGTTGATGATATTACCATGGTAATTCATTTTGCACAATTCAAAGTCTAATTCAAGTGAGGTTTGTTTTTTCAAGAGCGCTTTTTTGTTGATATAATTTTAAGGAAAAAAGTACAATGTATTTAAAGTACGGTAACTACCCTATTTACCTTACGGCAACCGAATTCAGCATTAAGCAAATAACCACGCATTTCAACAACAGTGCAACGTTATTGCTGCTGAGGACATTGGCTTGATTGATTTAACATTTCATGGAATAATTTGGACGACGACACAAAACAGACATGCATATCTTCAGAGAAACTGATGGCAATTTCTACAGAAAGCAACTATGGCCAACTCTCTTATTCCATGTCATCAGTGTAATATTGGGTCATTTGACTCTTTTCGTTCTCGTTTTTTGATGACCAGCGTAATTTTCTCCTTTTTATCCCAGTCATCTATTGTTTTACTTTCAGGCAAAAGTCGGTATCAGATCCAGTGGCTTCTCTTTAACCTCTCCGCCACTCCTTGCGATCATCATACCTGCTTTCTACTGGGGGAGGCTGTACTATTTCATATGGGAAAAGATCCCGACCTTTATTTACATCAGCCTAAACCTCCTTCCCACCGTCGTGTGCCTCATCGAAATCTTCCTGACCCTGATTGTCGTCCGCTTCGTGCACGTGGTCTACCCGTTCTTGTACCTAAATATCTACCTGCTCTTCGCCGTCATCTGTTGGGCAGCTGGGGGAAAGGACCCTTTGGAAGCCCAGCCATTTCTGCCATTCTCGACTTCGGAAACAACCCTATCGTAGCGGCTATAACCGTGATCATTGTGACCTTTGTAGGGATGCTTGCTCAAGCCATTTTGAAGGGATTGTATGCCCTTCGTGTCCGATGTTTGGATAGTAGGAGAACAGAACATACCGTTTCCACTACTGACGAACAGGTATCTGTCGAACTCGAAGCACTGACCAAATAGTTTTCATGTTTGGCACCTGTAGTATTTGTCTACACAAAATGGTCTACTAGGGCAGATGGCTTGCTCAATACATATGGCCGGACTTGACCATATTACTAACTGCCAACAAATCATGCTGATGCTGACTGAAATACAGAAGAGACGTAAAGATGAACTACGGTGATCTCAATGTCTCTAAAATAATTGTTTAATCATTCATTGAAGGTACCAAAAATACATTATGGATATATTTTTATGGCTTAATAGTCTTCCGCGTTTCAGTTTGTATAACACTACATACATTATCGATGATGATTATGTGTTTTTGAACATGCAAGACCAATGATTTGTATTGTTCTTTTTTTCTTTTCTGTCTGTGAAAGAGAACACATTTTTAGTTGCACATCATTATAATGTATGCGATTGAGGGTACTGAATCTAATATTCTATCTTATAGGTCTGCTGCATAAGAAGAATACTGGTGAGGAAGAGTAACTCTTGATTTTGTCTCTCAAATGACATCATACGGCACTCTGCGTCTGGGTGTATTTGAGCATGCAGCGATTTCTCAGCACCAGAATTTTATTTCTTGTTTAAACCTGTTTCTGACGTGGAACCAGATAATTCAAATGACGTAAACATGTGGGCGTTGCATAGTATGAAAGGTACGCTCAAGTCAAAACAGGCATAAAGAAGTCAAAAATGACAGATGTAATCATACCTCTCTCAATATGCCAGTACAGTCGTATACCTAATTGATAAACAATTCCACTGACTTCACTTTTGTTGGATGTTTCAATTATTGTCTCAAATAAAAAAAACAAATCTCAAAATGAGAGAAAAAATACAGTTTAATAGTAAACAAACAGTGAATATTATATGGTTAAGGTAACGAAATGCATATTCATAATCATGCAATTGTGATCATGTCAATACCACGAGGTACATGAAAGCGAACTTATAAAGCTATAAGATCCAAATAATATGAAAAGATAAAGATGCAGAGAGTAGAAACATAGTTTCACACAAGGTGAAAATCACCGTGTCACTAATGGCAAGAGAATTAATATAGTTATACCGCAAGGGGAAAAAAAATGAAGAACCATAATCCCAAAGATTGAGATCTTTATTATATTGTAATAACATTGAAAGACATAGCTGAAGAAGTACCCCCTTTAAGTGGATTAGACTATCTGATTTTATTTATGAATGTCTCCTCAGATAATTTTACGTGGGAACTCCAAATGAGAGGACATCATCGATGGAACATTAAAAGTTTGGTGCATTCAACAAGTAGCAATAATACAATAATACTATTAACCAACATTCTAATTTTATTTTGCCGATTATCTCGAAAAAAAAAATGTTTGCACAAACACCAGGTATCATTAATGTATCGTGTTAAAGGTCCTTTTCACACTCGGTTATGGCCATATCTATAAGTGATAGGGCACAATGTACATTCGTACAAGGTTGTTCATCTGAGTTCGTCCATGATCTATGGTGTACCACAGGGCTCGAATAATCATGAATGACCTTCCTAAAGCAATCTTGAAAAGCACCATTCGGATGTATGCTGACGATACAGTAATAATGTTTAGTGATTCGGACCCGAGTTGAACTGAGAAATTGATTATCAAAAGCAAATAACTGGCTTCCATATAAGGTCTCCTTCGAAGTGTGAGGAAATATCCAACTCTAGAAAGTGTGAAATTGATGGCAAATTCCCTTTCACTGTCATATTTTCGAAATGTTGCAATGCCTGAATAGTAACTGTAACCAACAGAATTTTGACATTCTTGTTAAACAATAAGCAAATGGCTGGAACAGTACTAGAAGAAACTATGCAAGGTCCAAAACTTCAATTGTTGAAATTACTAGAAGGGATGCCTATGAAGGAACAAAGAAATTCAGTTACGACAAAATAATTAACATGTATGACGTCCTTTAAGGCAATTCACCAGCTTCTTACCTCACACAGATTAACTCATGGCTACAGAACAAGAAAATCACGAAATAGCGGTCTCATAAAATTATTCCTAAAAGGTATAGTACGGAAAGCAGAAGAGAGACGTTTTCATTTCCTAAAACAGTCTTCTTGTACGCAAAAGCATTACACCCATTTGCCGTACGTATAGAACTGTTATCTTTTTAGTTGTGGAGCTTATCTAAAACATGTTTAGAAGTAATACTCATTTGCACTTTTTAGATTCTTATTAATTCATTTTTGTCTCTGTATATGTATTTGTATTTGTATTTGTATTTGTATTTGTACTGTTATTTATGTTTGTGCTGTGAGCAGGGCCCACCAGGAGAACAGTGCTCAAATCACTGAAGTGGCTGCGCTATGTAAATAAGACTGGACAACAGTAGTAATAGTAGTAGTGTTGACTAATGATGATAACAATAATGTTTCAAAACCGTTTTTCAGGTTTCATTTAAAACAGCAGCAGTTAAGTCTGATTATGTCTATCATATATAAAGGGTGATTTTGGTTTTAAAGTTTAATAATGTGTTATGGGATCTCTATCATTGTTAGTTTGTCCACGTCAGTCTCTTGTCATTGCCTGTATTCTCTCCATGTTCTGTATGTATACATACACTTTTTCTATGTTTGATTTTTTTTGTGTGTACTCTGAGTCTATTGTGTTATATTTTTTCCCATATAATGAATTCATTGACTTGCAGAATCACAACCACTTGCTGAACTAGTTTCCTTTATTTTGGTGTTGCAATGCACTTACGTCTACTTCCATTCATTTGTTTTTGATTGGTTTTTTTTTTGTCATTGACAAAGAGTGAGACAAAATGCAAAGAAGGCATCAAACAATCATTTTGTTTGATCGGTTTGCACAAGTAAAATACTTAACGCTATGTGAATCGTGGAGTTCAGTGTATAATAAGATATGGAATGTACAATAGAGTAGAATAATTATAAGAAAACCTATGCATACTACAAAGCTGGAAAAAAAAAAGAAAAGGCGGAAAGAGAGAAAGCAGTCAGGAATGGAGAAAACTACTTAGCAAGATCCAAGCTCCAATTCAGTTAAATTTATTCTTTTAATTTGTCATCCGACAAATATTAGAGCAAGTTACAATGCAATAAAATGATAATGAAATGTACTTGTCAGTTAGCATTGTCATCGACATTAGGCGTTTTCACATCAGCCCGAAGTTTCGAAATAGCGCGCTATTTGATGATGTGAACACAAATTAGCGCGCTAATTGTATCGCTCTGCTCGAGAAAATTTCTCGAGTCCAACTCGGGAAATTTCTGAAATAGCGGGATAGTAGCGTGGTATTTGATATTGTGAAAACGATTCGAGAAATTAGCGCGATACATATTCTCATGCCTGGCGTGTGTGACCCGATCGATCGAGGCAAACTGCAAACAAATCATGAGAAATTTTTGAGAGGGCACACACATTACTGATGCTGTTTGCACATACTCAGCTGTCGAATTAACTCGACAAAAATTCGGGCTAATTCTCCTCGGGCTGATGTGAATAGGAAATAACATAGCGCGCTAATTCGCAATAGCGAAAAATATCTCGAGCTCGGATTCTTATCGGGCTGATGTGAAAACGCCTATTACTATTGAAATCAATTCAGCTGGAGTCATATAGGCGTTTACACATAAGCCCGATGTTTCGAAATAGCGCGCTATTTTCTGACTTGGGAAATTAAAAAATATCTCGAGCTTGGATTTTTACCGGGCTGATGTGAAAACGCCTATTGTTCATCATGGCAATGATAATAGATGCTCATCCAAGCACTACACAATGCATGCACGTCAGCCGCATAGCTAGCACACAAGAAATAACCTTACAGTTAGGACGTTGGCTGTGGAAAAGGCAAACAGCCTTTTAGGCGTTTTCACATCAGCCCGATAAAAATCCTAGCTCGAGATATTTTTCGCAGAAAATAGTCAGCAAAATAGCGCGCTATTTCGAAACATCGGGCTGATGTGAAAAACCCTTTGTCGTTCTGTGCCTAATTCAGAATCATTACTATGCACTCGTCACATTCTAACGAACACGCACATAAGGTGACCCTGCACCTCAAAACAAACAAAGAGTCGATAGACCTGAATTTTTAGTTAAGACCATATTCTGAAAGAGCAGACTTTAAGCTTTAAAATGATAACTCAAATCAAATGGACTCTCCTAACCTATCTAAATATTGGAAAGAAAGTACAAACTCAGGAAAAGTGTGAACTGAGAAAAGAGGCTCTGAAGTACGGTGTCTATTCAAGCGCTTAATCTTTACCAAACCGTGCTGGCTGTGCAATGAATGGGACAAAAAACAGGAAGTAAACCACCAGAGTAACAACAATGAAGGGATTATTAGATTACACTGAAATTAAGCATGCCTCATTAACACATTCTGTCCATAATTAATGCCAACTTTCAAAGCAGTAGCACTATCTTTTCAAAAGTTATTAGAGTTGAAAGTGAAGAGTGTGGACAAGGTTTTTCAGAAATGAAAAAGGGATTCTAAAGACACACCTAATCACGCTATTCTACCAAAATTGTTCGAGATAAACTGCAAAAAAAAAAAAAAAAAGCACTTTCCTGCCCGTTTCATGATACCAAATTTTATCATAATGTAAAAGAAGACCCGCTCTTTCAGAAAATATGGAAAAGTCATGTTCGGCTAGGTTGACCCATTTCACTTATTTTCAGTCCTCACGCAAAATCAGTGTGTGCGACTTTATGTTCGTTTTGAGGTGCACGGTCACATATCATTCCTCATTGAAAGTGAATCAAGCGTATCTCCTTTGAAACTGGCATGTTCACGTCACGCTGTCTGCAAGATGTGAGACAAACTAGCAAACACACAGCTGCATCGTGGGAAGGAGCGTTACATTTTCCCTCACATTAGCTCTGTTTTTTTATGAAGGAACTGCATGTGCTTGTCTAGAAAGGTTACACTGCACGAAACATGCTCGACAATCGCCCTCTTTTAAATATCAGAGACCTGTGATGACTGCGATCGTTGACTCGCTTGTCGGACATTACGATCGACACGTGTATCACTTAATTATGCATAAATTGTCTCCGTCTATGTCTGCGTATGATGGATGAAAAATCCGCCGTCGTTCTGTTATTAACATTAACTGCTTCTGTGTTCTGCGGACTCACGGCAGAAGGTAACATGTGTCTTTATTTTATGAATCCGTAATCATTCATATTAGTTCAGCGTAATCAGGCCTTAACAAAGTACAAATCAAAGTAATATAGCTGAATGTCATTGTTTACAAGGACGTAAATGCCGGTTTGCTCAATCCTGCTGGTTTCACATTTCCACTCATTTTGTTCAGATGCATTCACGTTGTACTAGTAAAACAATTGACTTCCTGTTGATTATAGGCGCAAAAATACTTTGTTATCTAAAGAGGGTAGTGTGGTTTCATAGCTTGCTGCTTGTTGTAATGCAACTCATCTAATCTGTGTAACATTAGAATGTTTGGACGTACAATTCGTCAATAAAAATTGTAAAAAGATTTATAGGCGTGATTGTTGAGAACGTCAGACCGTTTTATACAATTAGAGATTAAGTTTTGTTTTTTTAGGAGAATACTGTTATCCACATCCAGATTGGAGATTTGCGTGTGTCGTAAAGTTCCGTTAAAGGGGACCTCCGGATGATTTTCAGACTTTTACACTTGAACAACTACAAATTAGTTAAACTGAGTACAGAGTTTCAGAATTTATAGTGATTGGGATAAGGAATGAGAATGCTTTCAAAATTTATAACGAATTGCAGTGAACAAGGATGATAACATGGCAGCCTCGCCATAAGAATGCATGAGATGGGGCTCAATGAAGCAGAACAAAAGAAGAAGGCATGCATGGAGTCTTCTCGGTGAACTTTTTAAGCAAGCGGTGTTGTAATGGAATTAAGCTGAAAAATTCTGAAATATATGAGGCTCTGGTGTTATCATCACTGTTGAGTGTACAGTTTATTGGTTTCTCTGCTCAAGGATAACAATAAATTCCAGGAATCTATACATGGAGCTATCGATTTATGTCCTACATGATGTGAAATTATATTAATTGTCCGGAATGTCCCTTTAATTTTGAAAAGAGCATAGTTTTACTGTGATTTGGTATAGAAATTAAGAAAATAACGAATAAAGATTATAGGTCTAAGATCACACACAAAAAAAAACTTTGTTTGACTATTTCACAATGTTACTGAATAATATATCCGTGTGCTATTTATGCAGTTGATCCAAAGTCTTAAAACAAATAAACGATGCGGGGATGATGCGTGTTTTGACTATGAAACATTTTACTTTCTTACCTAGATGAAGACAAGCCTTCATATCAAGGAATAGAACACACACTCACACACACACATACACACACAATAACAGAGTATATTACGGTCCTGCTTTTCTGTTCACTTTTATTCTGTTCAGTTTATTTCAGTTTGTTTCTGCAATCCATTTTCAATATATAATATAATATATTATATTGAAAATTGTATTTTTTTGTATAGTATACAAAAAAAAAAATACAATCAATGTCATAAATTAGAAGTGACCATGCCTCACAAAACCAACAAAAAGTCACACACTCTGAGTTTACGTGAGACCTCAAAATAGGTGAAACGGTTCAACCTAGTCAATCTTGAATCGTTCATAGTTTGTGAAGTAGCAATTCTTCTTTTGCATTATTCTAAAGTTTGGAATCATGACATGAGTAGAAAATTTTGGCATTATTTTTAGAACACTTATTTTGTAAAGTAGTTGTTCTATAATAGCTATTTCTAAGAGGCCCTATATAATTATTTCAAAATCCTTTATATAATTATACTCTTCGCTTTCAACTCTAATAATTTTTGGAAAGGACGATGCTACTGCTTTGAAAGTTGTTGTTTGAAATGGATAGATAACATGCTCAAATCAGCTTAATTTGATAATTCGTAATTGATACATTCTGTTTATCCCATTTATTGACCGCTGGAATAGACCCTCTGCTTTGGAGCCTCTTTACTCAGTACACACTCTTCAAGAGTGTATGCTTTCTTTCCAATATCTTATAGGTGACCAGATAAAATTATACATCATTTCAAAGCTTAAATTCAGTTATTTCAGAATCTGCCCTAAAAGAAAAATAATCCATACCTGGTGACTTGTTGATGGTTATGTGATGCACGGCTACATCACATGAATTGTTTCAACGTTAGTAGCTACATATTGTGGAGTACAGTCGTATGACGAAAACATTGGAGAGAACCAATGTGTGTCTCGTGTCTCATGAATTTCTGTTTCCCCAGCGATGGCATCGCAACATGCAATTGTGAAATGTGTTGATAAGAGCCAGTCCCATCAAAGCAGGTGTACGTACCAAACTCCATCCGACGTTACTTCCATTATACTTACCTGTGTCCTGAATGCATCCAAGCCAGATGTTTCTATGATGTGGACCGATGAGTCTGGAAACAGACTAAAATCCGTGGATTCGCAACAGACAATATCTGTCGACAGATATGAGGGGTACGAGAAGATCGCTGTTTCAGCCAAACAGGCAGCAGAGCAAACCTTCGTGTGCATAGCTACCGGCGACTCTGTGAATGGAACGTCGACCAAAGAAATCACTCTTCTGCCTACTAGTATATCAGGTTCTGTGAAAAAGTTTGGAAGTTTGTGTTTCTGAATAGTATCGGGTCTTTAGCTTCTACTGTCACTACAACTACGAAAAAAGAAAGTATGCCCAACAAAAAAAAAGAAACAAAAATAATATTATAGTTCAACAAACGTTTTCATTCTGATTTGTCACCTTAGAATCTAATCTGAGGGGGTAATTTCAGGAAACCGTAACTGATTGACAACACAAACAAATGTGAGTTTACTTTTCTATCAAAAACACTCGCATCAAAAAAAAAAAAAAAATAAGAAAGGAAAGAGCTGACGGCAATTATATAAGGGCCTTTTATAATGTATTTTTTCTGCACAGCGATTGTACCGTAAAGTCAGCTTTAATACACATGTACGCGCTACGGTTACGCCAAATAATATCGACGTAGTTAAAAATCATCGAGGTACTTATGGACATTTTTAATGGCACTCTATGGTTTAGTGAATAACGTGTTTTTACCGTATCTATATCAAATTTCAGGAGAACGGGATATTGTCGGTCTCATCTTTGGACTTGTCATTGGTATACCAGCTCCTGTAACCATCCTGGTTCTCCTTGTTGCAAAATTTTCGCAAAAATGCGATCAGGACGTCGCGTCGCAAAGAGGTATCATTTTATGTTTCTATCTTTATTTGTTCAATTTTGTTTGTTTGTTTTCTTCATAAAACCTGTGAAAAAGCATGAACTATATAGATGTCTGCAACATTCTCTACCTCTCGAATTGTCGCATTTATATAATTTATATTTTTCTAATCAACCATTTTCGTCATTTCTGCGTAATAATTTTGTGACAGACTCGGTAATAGATTAAAAAAAAATATACGAACAACTCGCGCCTAATTAAGAGTGTTCTTTTCGAGTCATGACTATTCACATTGTCCAGTTTCGGCGGAACTAACATCGACCGTGCAGACAGCCATGAATAGTGAAGATGAGGGCAAAAAGTGGTACTCCATTAAATGGGCGGACTTCAAACTTTGTTTTGAACGACTGAGGGACGTGTCCACACAACACGTGAGTATGAGGCGGGAATGACGTGTGTAATGTTAGTCTACAAAGAGTCAAGAAGTTTATCAGCTGAAATTTACTTCGAGCGTCGTCATTTTGCCACAATGAAACTGAAAGCGGTATAAAGTGCCATGTGAACGCTGGTAGAATTAATAGTTAGGTGATCCGTATCATATATGAGCACTTTTCACCTTCTTATCATGTATGATTTCTTTTTTCTTGGAACTTGCGTCACTTAATATGTCTCATGTCTCATAGATCTTGTATCTCAACATGATCACTCAACCGTGACGTAAGTACGACGTACGCTATTCTGTAAAATCTCGTTATTGTCTATATCTCCATTACATACCTTCATTTTGAATGAAACTAGTAGATATGCATTTACAGGTATATTATGTGATGATCTGTGCAAAATAAAGAATATTGCCCCTCCACTGACATGCACATCAAAATATCACAATGCTCCCAATGATATAGGAATTGTTTTACACATAGTTTCATACAATTTTCATTTTAAAATCTTGCACCCATATACACATTCGTAAAGGAAGAATGACGGTTTTTTTTTTTTTTTTGTTTTGTTTTTTCAAGAGTAGAGATTTTTACCCATTTTTAATGATGAAGTCTGGGCCTTATTTATGCGGAATAATTTGAGCAGCTTGTTTGAAATTGCTATTGATATCGTCAAAAACTGTGTCAAACATTTTGTTTTTCTCTTTCAGCCCCGAATACCAATACCATTCTGGTTGTACGCGATCTATCGGACCGCACTCGCCGCCTATTTCTTCGTATTTTTCATTACGTACGTTGTACTCGGAGTAAAGGCACTGGGCGCGACGTTCTTCCTTTACCTTTCTGTCTGGACGTATACTGCCTTCGTGTGTTATGTGTGCCTTGCCTTCTTTAATGCTGTGGACTTCGTAAAGAGCAGGAAATGCAATATTTGAAGGTATTCCTAATGGTGTTAGTGTTATGTGGGGGGGGGGAGCTGACATGAAAGGAAACGAGAGGTTCTGATATAAAGCCCAAGTTATATGCAGGGCCCAAAGTTAGCGGTGGCCTGATGCAACTAGAATTGATGTTTGGCTACCAGATTTCCCAAAAGGTTGAGTGGCCAAATACGGTAACTAAGGATTGCATTTCTGCTTTTATTTCCTTTTGGGGGCCACCAAAATTTCAGATGTGCAGATTTTAGTGGCCCTAACAAGCCACCAGAGGAAGACAATAGTGTCGAGCCTTGCATGATATATGTGACCCGCATCACAAAACCAACAACAAACAAGCCGTCCTTCACGAAATTTTAATTATTGAAGCAGATGCTAAAAGAGCACACTTTAAGCTTTAAAATAATGTATAACTCAATTCTAATAGAATCTCTTAACCTATCAAAATATTGGAAGGACAGCACACACTCTGGAAAAGTGCTTAATCTGACCGTGAGCCGTGCTGAGTGCAATAAATGGGACAAAAATCAGGATGGAAAACTTCTTTATTATCACAGTAAAGTAAATGTGATCATGCTCTATTAACACATTCTAACCATGACGAATGCGAACTTTCAAAGCAGTAGCATTCTCCTTCCAAAGATTTTTTACAGTTAATAGCGAAGAGTGTGTAAAGTGTTTTGAGAAATGAAAGGGAACTCTAAGACACACCTAATCACACTACACTACAAAACTACAAAAAAAAACCTATAAAAAATTACTATTAATTTTGTTTTTGATCTCAAACTTAAGCATAATATAGAAGACTTGTTCCTTTAGAAAATATGATAAAAATTCAGATTGACTAGTTTGACCCATTCACCTAATTTGAGTCCTCATCAAAAAAAAAAAAAAAAAAACACTGTCACATATGCACTCATCTCTTTCTTCGAAAAGGTTATCCGTGGTTACCCCTTGACAAAGTCTAATTCTTATGTTAAACAGGCGTTTTGACAGTGTAGTTACTTAATATAACTAATTGTGAAACTCCGCTGACTGAGAAGTAGAATAATTTTTCAAGTACTTTAAAACACACACACACACACACACACACACACTGACACGAACACCAGGCAGTTATACAGAATTATGATATAAATAAACAAATTTAGTTTCGCATCTACACCGTTTCTGTCATGGTCTATTTTCTCGAAATGATTAGGGAAGATTCGGCTGCTCACATGCCGATTTCCGTTTCCTTTTGACAATGTTTGAAGTAAACTGCATATTAACCAATAGTTTTCAGCCCATATTCTTTTTTAACTTCATTTCACAAAATATCAATGGCACTCTTAAAAGCACGCATCATTGAAAACGAAAATAAAAGGATTCTCCAGCAACGTAGTATCATATTTGCTGGTGAGGCCATCTTTTCGTTTCTCCTTTATATCCTTTATATGTCTTAATATACCACTCAATCTTCTGTGTTAATTCTTTGTCAATAACATTTTTCCCTCACACAGAATTCCGTTTATTTGAATTTTACATTATAGAAAATAAGGGCAAAAGCAACTCTTCCCAAGGTTCTTTAAATAGCATGCTTATAGCAATCTCTTAAGCTCATTGCATAGTGTCCTTGATCATTTTTCATATCGTTTGAGTCCTTCGTCGTGACAATTTATGTTGATAACCGCTAATCTATCTTTCTCGATCCCATATCTCTTGCTAATTTCAGACAAAGTTCGGTACCAGATTCAGTGTTGTTTCTTTAACATCGCCGCCACTTCCTGCGCCCTCGTAACCGGAGGTGTTTGGATAGACGTATTCTATTTCATTACGGCAAAACTGCCTATTTTTATCATAGCCTACATCAGCGTGGATAATTTATCCTCCCTCCCATCGTGTGCTTCATGGAAATTTTCTTCACACTGATCGTCGTCCGCTTCGTGCACGCAGTTTACCCAGGATTCTACCTGGTCATCTACTTGCTCTTCACTGTCATCTACTGAGCGGTTGGGGGAACGGATCCTTTTGGAGACCCCTTCATTTCTCCCATTCTTGACTACGAATACTACCCTGGAATCGCGACCGCAAGCGTAATTGGGGCGGCTTTTGCAGTGCTACTGGCTCAGGCCATTTTGAAGGGATTGTACGCCCTCCGTGTCAGATGTATGGATAGGAAAAAAAAAAACAGAAGCCATTCGTCCTACCAAAAAGTCGTCAACTGTCGAACTCGAAGCACTTACAACGTAGTTTTAATGACAGCAACCTCATTATTGACAAATCGTGATTGTTCACGTAGACGAATGCAAACGTGTTAAATGCGTGCATATAGCTACAGGGGCGGCGCAGCCGTGGGTGCCACACACTTTTTTTTCAACCCGGAAGTACGTAAGTGGCACTAAAATGGGAGGGGAGAGAATGAGCTGAGGACCTTTTTTTTTTTTTTTTTTTTTTTTTTGTTTTGCTTGTCAGCTAAAGAAACCCGGAAGTGGACGGGGACGGGGAGAGATGAGCTGAGGACCTTTTTTTTTTTTTATATTTTCTTTTTTTTTTTTTTTTTTTGCTTGTTAGCTCATGAAACCCGGAAGTGAGCCCCCACACTTTTGAAAACAGTGCGCCGGCCCTGAGCTATACTCAATCATGATATACTCCCTGCCACTTATATCAACATTAAGTATGTTTATCACAAAGTCTCTGAAACAATGGCCCAATTGTTCCTTAAACTCTTGAAAATCAAATATTGATGCAGTGTCTTTCGACATCTCGTTCTTATTCATACATGGATGCATATAGCTTGACACAAGTTACGGCTGATGACTATGTATCTTAAAACATTGTGCAATATCAATTACAAGGCTGTGTATTTCACTAAAAGTTTTGTATTGGAAAGAATTGTTATGGGTTAAACATTATTATCTACACAATTTAGGGTATATAATTATGCAGATAATGCATAACGAAAATATATCATCTTGATCTCGTCAGAAACTTCATTCTATAAGGTGGTATGATACACTTCACATGGGTGTATTTGGGCGTGCAGCAATACTAGTCCAGTCAAAATATGGACTGACCCAAAACAAATTGCAACAGAAACCATTCCACTTGCATTTAACCTGGAAGAGCTATCAAAACAGCAGATTAAAAGTTCCCTAAAATTCGAGTGGTGGATCAATGCCTAATTTGCATAAATTCAAAATGGCCGCCATAAAACCTATTTATGCTTATATCTTGGGACACAGAACCCATAGAAAGTCAGTTTTTGTGTCTAAACCTATGTTTTTTAGGTCAAGGAGTACAATTATGACATCAGTAATAACTTAAAAGTTTTTCTTTGTACATAATTTGCATAAATTTGCATATAAATGCATTCAAAATGGCCGCCATAATGGCCTTTTAATATCTCCGTACATAAAACCTGTAGAAAGTAAATTTTGGTGTCTATGTTTATGTTTTTCATGTCAATAAACACAATCATGATGTCAGTTGTAACTCAAAAAGCATTCCTACATACATAATTTGCATATATATGCATATAATTATATGCAAAATGGCTGCCAAATGGCTTGCACATGCCCCTATCTCTGATTGTTTCATCTGTAAGTGGTTCCCTTTGTGTCTCTTATCTTCACTGCCAGGAATACTTGCTGGAGTACCTACATTCAATAGTATAAAATCAATGAAAATCTGCATAAATATACATATAGATATAATTATTCAAATCACTAATATGAATACATTTCTTCTTTTAGGATATACGTATACATGCAGCCAGCACAATGTTGATTGTGATGCCTGTATCTATTAATTCAAGGGCAAAGAGCATTTACATTTCGCAATCTTAATGAACATCCTTACACCTAGTTGCATGAATTTTCATGAATTTACAAGTAGTTTAAGGCCTACTCTACCACCCATGATTTCCTCAAATAATTAAGCCTCTGGACAATAATCAATGTAAACAGTATTGAACAGAATCGATTTTCATTTAACTTTAACTTCAATTTAGCTTCCAAGTGTGCCCAATAGGTACAGAAAGATTGAAATCTTTGAATTGTTTAATGCATATTTGTAACTACAAAATACTTTCTTTTTTTTTTTGCAAGAAGGAAAGTACATCAATTCATTATGAACATGTTTATCTATGAGTCTATATACAAAAGTTACATGAGTTTGGTATACAATGTAGTAGATATTTTGGTCATATTTTGGTGCCTTGGTCACTCAATGACTTTCTGAACAAGAGACCAGTGGGTTCAGAGCTCACCTGAGTATATCAAGTTTACCTTCCATGCAGTCTTGCAGACTGTTACCTAGACCGAACACATCAAAGTTGGAAGCCTTTAGAGATCTCCAGGGCCCAGGGAGACATGACATCCATATGTTTTTATTCCATGACACTGGCAAAAACACCTGCCACGTCTGTAGAAAATGTGATCATGCGTGTTTCCAAAAAGAAGATCAAAACTTACAACCGGTCCCTAATGAAGTAGGTATGGCAGCGACCAAACCGGGGCACTCCTGGATCTGCCATGACACATTTGAAAGTACCTTCTACAGTATAGGGTCCCTGTAATCATGGCCTTTATCCTTTTACCCATTTCTGATTCTAGAGGGAAAAAATGCTTTCAAAGATTCCCTAATTTGAAGGATTTGGGGCATCTTGGAGTCAACATGGGGTTCATGGTACTCCTGTGACTAAATGATATGATATTTCATCACCTGCAAGATTCGGTAGAAAAAAAAAATGACCACACTTTTCGTGAAGATGAAAGTGTGAAAATTGGTCCCTAATTTAGTACAGGCCCAAAGGGGATCACCCCTGAATCTGTCATAAACAATCTTACGAGTCCATTCACTGATGTATTTACTCAAAGCACTTCTGCTTTTATAGAAGTAGATACTCTAACGCTATTTCTTTCAGTGGTTAATGGGCTGCTTTCAGACTGTTTTTTTCAAAATTTCCAGATCTCCCTCCAGAGTTTGTAGTTATCCCGCTCTAGATGGCTCTCTCTCTCTCTCTTTCTCTCTCTCTCTCTCTCTCTCTCATTTTTTTTTTTTGCACATGTCACAATTCAACACCCAAGAGTCATACGGCCCATGAGCTTGACACTAAACAAATAAGGCCATTGAGTCTGACACTAGGCAATAAAAAAGAGCCCACGAGTCCGACACAATGCAAACAAGGCTCTTAAGTTTGACACAGAATTATTAAAGCAAAGAAGACCAAATACCATTTTTTTTTCAATGCTGACCTCATTGACTTGTGGGAAAACCCCAAATATTTAAAGCAGGAGAACAGATACAGGGATGATCCCCTTCGGATCCGAACCAAATTAGGATCATCTTCACAATTTTTTTTTTAGGGGGGGGGGGTCCACACTGCTGAGGGTACTTAGAAGTGTTTCATGGCAGATTCAGGGGTGTCCCCTTTAGGCCACAGCCAGGAATAGTTTATTGAGGACCAGGTTTAAGTTTTGATCTTCTTTTTGAAAACACGCATGATCACATTTTTATACAACTTTGGCAAGTGTTTTCGCCAGTTTCATAGAATAAAAACATATGGATGCCATGTCTCCATGGGCCCTGAAGGTCTCCAAAGGCTTCCAACTTTGGTGTGTTCTCCCTAGGTAACAGTCTGCAAGACTGCATGGAAGGTAAACCTGAGATACTGGGGAGCTCTGAACCCATGGGTTTCTTGTTCAGAAAGTCATTGAGTGACAAGGCACCAAAATATGACAAAAACAATTTCCACACCAAACTCATGTAACTTTTGTTTATCAACTCATAGATAAACATTCTCATAATGAATTATTGATGTACTCTCTCTCCTCAAAAAAAAAAAAAATATTGCATGTATGCATTAAACATGAAGGCAAATTCTCACACTGTATGCAAATATGAGATGTTTGGAGTTAAGGTTAAGTGACAATTGGTTCTGTTTGATATTGTTTACATTGATTAATGCTCAGAGGCTTTATTTTAGGAAGTTATGGGTGGTACAGTACTTGCAAATTCATGCAACTATATAGGTATATAAGATAATCATTAAGGTTGTCAAATATAAATGTCCTTTGCCCAACATTGTATGTATATGTATGATAAAGGAAGTGTATTCATATTAGTGATTGAATAATCATATGATCTGATTCTGATTTTATTTCTGAATTTCTTTTTCATACATAAATGAAGTACAAAGTGAATTAAATAAACAAATTGAGCACAGTATAAATTGAATCTGACAATTAAAGCAAATAAATGATTAATTCAAATATTCAACTTTTTTTCCCTGATACAATTCAAAATGAAAATAAACTATTTTGTGCACACATTTATGCATACATAAGTTACAGTATATCTCTAGCTCAAAGACAAATCAGGCAATTCTTGATGTACAGAAATTCAGGAGACAATAGTCATAAGCAAGAGCTTGACGAGGACAATGGCCTCAGAAATGATTGTCTAAACAATACAACATTGTAGGAATATAAGTCACTACTCACTGAGTTGCGATAAGGAGAAAGGGAGGGAAGAATGAGGGTAAAATGTGCAGTAATTATATGTATATTTATGCAGATTTTCATTGACTTACTCCTGAATGTTTAAGGTACTGCAGCAATTACTCCTGGCAGTGAAGATAAGAGACACAAAGAGACCCACTTACAGATGAAATAATCGGGCATGTACAAGCCATATGGCAGCCATTTTGCATATAATTATATGCATATATATGCAAATTATGTATGTAGGAATGCTTTTTGAGTTACAACTGACATCATGATTGTGTTTATTGACGTGAAAAACATAGACATAGATGCCAAAATTTACTTTCTACAGGTTTTATGTACGGAGATATTAAAAGGCCATTATGGCGGCCATTTTGAATGCATCTATATGCAAATTTATGTAAATTATGTACAAAGAAATACTTTTGAGTTATTACTGATGTCATAATTGTACTCCTTGACCTAAAAGACATAGGTTTAGACACAAGAATTGACTTTCTATGGGTTCTATGTCCCAAGATATAAGCATAAATAGGTTTTATGGCGGTCATTTTGAATTTATGCAAATCAGGCATTGATCCACCACTCGAATTTTAGGGAACTTTTAATATGTTGTTTTGATAGCTCTTCCAGGTTAAATGCAAGTTGAATGGTTTCTGTTGCAATTTGTTTTGGGTTGACCCCCTTTTTTTTCATATTTTGACTGGACTATACATACAGCATCAAAATTTCGTTTCTTGCGTGCATCAGCACCAGATTGCCAGAGGGGAAGGCGCCCCCTTTCGATCAGCGATTGCGTCAACCGCAAATGTCAAAATTGGATTAACCACCAAAGGCTTGCGCAAACCGCCTCTCCTTTTTTTTTATTCAATTTCTTTTGTTTTAACAAAAATAGAGACGGAGAGGGGGTATACCGCGCCCCCTATCGATCTGCGACTACGTCAACCACAAGTTTATGGCGAATCCCATTATTTGTATTACAGGGGGCGGAACCAGGAATTCTGTAAAGGGGAGGCCCCTTTACAAAATTAAAGACTGCCGCACCCCATTTCTTTCCTTTTTATTTATTTTTTGTTAAAGAAATAAAAAAAATAATAAGGGCAGGGTGAGTGTGCAAGCCATTAAGTTTGAAAAGACGTCACCCCTTTGCGCTTTTACGGAATTTCTGGACCCGCCCCAGTAATGGAATGAGTTTTGACATTCGTGGTTGTCGCAATCGGGGATCTAGATGGGGCGCATCCCCCTCTGGTACCCCATTTCTATTTTTTTTTTCTTTGTTAAAACAACAAATCTGAAATGAAAATAGGGGGTGCGGCATAACGCGTTAAAGGGGCGGATCCAGGAGTTTCGTAAAGGGGGGGGGGCGCCTTTACAAAACGAACTGCCGCACCCCATCCCCCATTTTTTTTTCATTTTTCCTATTGTTTTAACTAAAGAAGAAAAAAAAAAAAAGGGGGCACCAGAGGGGGATGTCAAAACTCATTGCTTGCATATGATCATAAGGGCGTATGCAGGAATTCCGTAAAGGGGAGGCGCCTTTACAAAATCAAAGCTGCCGCAACCCTACCCCATTTGTTTCTTTTTATTTCTGTTATTTAAAAAAAAAAATGATAGGGAGGACTAGAGGGGGGGGGGGGGTGCGCCCCCGCCTCCCAATCTGAGATTGCGTCAACCACACGTTAATGTCAAAACCCATCGTTTGCATTACAGGGGTGGATCCAGGGGTGTTTTAACACAATTAAAAAAAAAAAAAAGGGGGGCAACCCTCTCCATCCCTGATTGCGTCAACCACAAATGGCAAAACTCATTCCTTGCATTAAAGGGGCGGGTCCAAATTCCGTAAAGGGAAGCCGCATTTATAAAATCAAAGGCTTGCGTAAACCGCCTCGCCCTTTTTTCATTTAAGAGGGTACCGCGAGCCCTCTAGATCCGCGACTGCGTTATAGGGGTGTATACAGGAACTCCGTAAAGGGGAGGCGCCTTTACAAAATCAAAGCTGCCGCACCCCTACCCCATCTTTTTCCTTTTCGTTTTGTTATTTAAAAAAAAAAATAGATAGGGGGACTAGAGGGGGTGCGCCCCCGCTCCCCAATCTGAGATTGCGTCAACCACAAGTTAATGTCAAAACCAATCGTTTGCATTTATTTGATAATTTCTTTTGCGTTAACAAAGATAGAGACGTGGAGGGGGTACCGTGCGCCCTCTAGATCCGCGACTGCGTCAACCACAAGTTTATGGAAAATCCTATTGTTCGCATTACAGGGGGCGGAACCAGGAATTCCGTAAAGGGGATAGGCCCCTTGACATAATTAAGGACTGTCACACCCCGATTTTTTCTCTATATTTTATTCCCTTTAAACAAAATAAATAAAAAGAAATAAATAAGGGGGAGGGGGATGGCGCCAGCCTTTCATTTTGAAAAGACGTCTCCCCTTTACGCCTTACGGAATTCTTGGACCCGCCCCCGTAATGCAAGCAATGAGTTTTGACATTTGTGGTTGACCCAATCGCCAATCGAGAGGGGCGCATCCCCCTGTGGTGCCCCCTTTCTATTTTTGTTGTTGTTGTTAAAACAACAGAAATGAAAAAAAAAATAGGGGATGGGGCAAGTTTTAATTTTGTAAAGGCGCCTCCTCTTTACGGAATTCCTTGATTTGCCCCTGTAATGGTACGTTCCCACTGCCGATCAGATCAACTCGATCAATCCCGATCAAGCTTTTTTAGCCTGGTCGGGCTCGCTCGGCATTGGTATTCGGGGTCGATCTACCTTGATCGGCATCGCTCCTGCTTCCTTCACGATAATTTTGGACATGTCCAAAATATTCGAGTAGGAAGCCCGAACACCAACAGCTCGGGTAGTGATCGAGAAGAGATCGAGCTGATCGGGAATCGGTCGTGTAGAAATCTAGTGTGGTCGGGACGGATTTTTCCCCGAGCTCAGTTTCCGATCATCTCGAGTTATACTCGAATGCTACACGATTGATTTCAGATCATCTCGATCCAGGATTCAGCAGTTTCATGAATAACTCGACCGCTACACGACCGATATAGGACTGCTATCGATCGATACTCGACTAAACTCGATCATGCTTCGACCGGCACTCGATCAAATACCGAGCACTTTTTGACAGTGGTTGCAGCAGGTGCAGACGTACTTTCTTAGCACTCATTTATTGTTCAGGTATTAAGAAAAAATATATGCAGTCCTTGATCACGTTAAAAAGTTAAATGTCGTCAGTATCTTCAGCCACTCCTGGCCCACTAAAGAAAAGAAAAGGGCCACGAAGAGAGAAAAGACAGCAAACCCTAAACAGCAGACATGGCAGAATTAGACTCTCCAGACAAAAATGCCAGAAGAAAGAAAGGAAACACAACTGAAGCTGAGAAAAATTCGGTATTCTGGCAGTATGACTGTAACGCGAAAGGAAATTTTCTAGATTATTTTCTTTACTTATAAACTGAGAAATGTTTCTTGAATTCTTTTGCTAGCTTGTCTGTTTCAAAGTTGAAGTTGGTTACGTTAATATAAAATCTATTTCTTGCGCTGCCGTGTGAAAACAGTAGTTGTAACGTAGATTCAATGCTCAGTGATTTACTGTACTTTTATTGACGTAGATGTTACACTTTGGCTTCGCTTAATACGTTTTTTTTTTTTTTTTTTATTGAGAGTTGTATGTACATTGCTTAAAGTCCATCTTGATATCGACTGGCTGGGATGATTTGACAATAAAAATAAACAAATAAGATTTTCATGATTTTTTTGCTAGTGTAAAATGTTATATCGTTTTATTTTCATAATAATGTACTCTGTTCCACGTATCAGCACACTTCATGAATTTTGAATTCAATGTATTTTCTTTTACACACTCTTGGGCCTATACTTTATCAATGAATAGATACATGAGGGAGAAAGATTTGCGGTGACACCATGTGTATGTAGCCCTTAACCGGATCGTTGTTTGGCAGAAGAGCCTAGAAAGAGGAGAAATGAAGAGAGATACGAAATATGGGGGTTGTGAGGAGGGCAAAAAGTGAAGAGTGGGGGACAGTAATGGGCTGGAAGTTGAAGTTGCACTAGTGGAGACGGTAGAGAAAGGAACACAGAGAGTGGCAAAGAAGAATAGTGTGAGAATCAAGTAAGATGTTCGGACATCGTTAGAAGGGGAAAGATGAAATAGAAGGGAAGAGGAAGAGGAAGGAGTTGAATGTTGGAGAATCGTGGAGATAGGGGAGAGCAGTGAAGATTCATGAAACCAAGAGACGAACGAAGTCGGCGAACAGTGTGGCTATGGAAAGCGGAATCAGTGGAGAAAGGACGAATAATCCTTCGAAGGAAGGGTAAGTAGAGGAGAGATGAGAATATGTCGAGAGAAGGGAGAGAGGGGGGGGGGGGGCAAAATTAAGAAATGAAGAAGAAATAACAAATTGAAATTCAAGACGTTAATTAGAGGGAGCTACTGTTGATCCTAGAAATAAATGTTGTGGAGGAGAAAAAAAAAAAACTCAACTCTTTTTGAGTGGCTCACAAACAGCAGTGATCAGCCTTTTTCATCGTTTTTTTTTTTTTTTCAGGAAAAATGACTATAGAATCGAAACGCATACACGAGAATTGATGATTGTTGTTTCAAAATAGGGAGTGTTCTTCTATCAACTATTGGTTTTCCCGGCCAATTTCGCACTTTTTTCAGTCCAATTCCTAATTGCTGCCTTCAATTTAGCAAAATATGCCTTAGATGACATGTTCGGTATTTCAATTTTATGATCTCTTCATTCAAATTCATTTTGGAGAAGTCAAATTACCTTTAGCCTCATTCTAATTAACACTTTTTCAATTGAAATTCGTAAAGCAAGCACCATTTGGTTATACGTTCGTTCAGTTTAGAATGATATAGTCACGTGATCACGGACATGCTGGTCTCGTTATTCCAATTCATTTTTAGGCAATCAATTTAACATCTCCTGCAGTCAATAGCACGAATGTTTATGGTTTGCTTCTTTCTTTATTTTCTTAACATAGTTATTGATTTCCATGCGTCATTACATTACGTATTTTCGTACTCATTTCAGAGATTTTGGCATTTTTTTTTTCTTTAATGTGCTTAGTGACTCTTCAAGTCCGAAGATAGTGCAACATGTGAATGGCCACAACTTATCTCGCCGTTGAGCGCTTTAGTCCGTGTGTCAGCCAGTTGTAGGAAGTCAAGGTTATGATCATCAAATATTCCTATAATTCTTTTTCTGTCCCCGGGTCTGTATCTAACTTGTACCGTCATGACTGTAAGAAGATGAATTTAAACTAGAGAATTGGTACATCAGTAGGCCTAAAATGTCATGTATGAAAGAAAAGGGGCGTTACAGAAGAGCAAACTCGAGTTATATGATATGGTCAAAAATACGATACTTTTACTGCTTAACAGTGCGTGGATGAAACAATAAGTCACATAGAAAAACGCGTTTAAATGTTATCACATTTTCAAAAAAGAAATAACATGACGTTAATGTCAATGAACATGTTAGGAATTTGAATGCCCATACGCGAAATTGAATGACTGAAATACCCCTTTCGCCAATGCTGGCGAATTTGAATGACTGAAGAGCGCGTGCCAATTTGAATGCCCGTTTTACGAATTCGAAAGGCACATGTGCAAATGTCATTGATCGGAATGCTAGATTGAACGAACAACTTGCAATTTTAAATGACAGAATGTGCAGTGGTGTGGATTTTCGCTAAATTGAATGAACCCTTTATCAAATGCACTGACAAAAGTGCGAAATTGGCCGGTAAAACCTACACTAAAGATAATCATTTCTGTCATTCATTCATGCTTTTGCAATTAATAGTCAGTTTTATAGCACTATTTTGGGCCACACCGTATTCAAGCATAAATGCTGAGTTGTCTCATATAACAAAACGAATACTGTAACCACTTCTTCTTTCACTCGATCACTGTACGAACCTGCCGACCCGTTCGATGCAAGATCTTATACCCCGTTCCCACTGCCGATCAGATCAACTCGATCAAGCGAGATCAATCCCGATGACCTATTTTTACCAGAGCAATCCCGACCAAATGCTCGATCGTCCTTCAACACGATCCCTTCCCGACAGCTACTCGATCTTGTACGATCCACACCCGACCATTCTCGACATCTCCAGAATCTCTCCTCGACAACCACATAGATCTCTACTCGAACATCCCGATCTACACACAATCAATACACGATCGCTACACGGTCAATACTCGATTTCTACTAGACTTCTTAGACTAGCTCGACATGACACGATCTGTGTAAGATCTTGCATCGAACGGGTCGGCAGGTTCGTACAGTGATCGAGTGAAAGAAGAATTGGTCACCGTTATTCGTTTGGTTATATAAGACAATTCAGTATTTATACTTGAATACGGCATGGCCCAAAAGAGTGCTATAAAACTGACTATTAATTGCAAAAGCATGAATGAACGAAAGAAATGATTATCTTTGGTATAGGTTTTCCCGGCCAATTTCGCACTTTTGTCAGTCCATTTGATAAAAGGTTCATTCAATTTAGCGAAATCCTCATCACTGCACATTCTGTCATTCAAAATTGCAAGTTGCTCGTTCAATTAGCATTCCGATCCATGAGATTTGCATAGTAATGTGCCTTTCGAATTCGTAAAACGGGCATTCAAATTGGCACGTGCTCTTCAGTCATTCAAAATCGCCAGCACTGGCGAAAGGGGTACTTCAGTCATTTAATTTCGCGTATGGGCAGTCAAATTCCTAACATGTTCATTCAAATTAATGTCATGTTTTTCTCTTTTGAAAAGTTGATGACATTTAAACGCGTATTTGTATGTGACTTATTGTTTCATCCACGCACTGTTAAGCAGTAAAAGTATCGTATTTTTGACCATTACTCGAGTCTGCTGTTCTGTAACGCCCCTTTTCTTTCATACATGCCATTTTAGGCCTACATGTACCAACACTATTATATAGTTTAACTTCATCTTCTTCCAGTCATGACGGCACAAGTTAGATACACACGTATTACAATTTTCTCAAGGGGACAGAAAAAGAATTATAGGAATATTTGATTATCATAACCTTGACTTCCTAGAACTGGCCGACACACGGAATAAAGCGCTCAACGGCGAGATAAGTAACTGTTGTGGCCACGCACATGTTGCATTATCTTCGGACTTGAAGAGTCACTAAGCACATTAAAGAAAAAAAATGTTGCCAAAATGTCTAAAATGAGTACGAAAATATGAAATGTAATGACGCTTGGAAAACAAAAACTATGTTAAAAAAATAAAGAAAGAACCAAACCATAAACATGCGTGCTATATATTGACTGCAAAAGATGTTAATTGATTGCCAAAAATGAATTTGAATGAACGAGAGCAGCATGCCCGTGATCACGTGACTATATCATTCTAAACTGAATGAACGAATAACGAAATGGTGCTTGTTTTACGAATTTCAACTGAAAAAGTGTTAATTAGTATGAGACTAAAGGTAATATGAATGCTCCAAAATGAATTTGAATGAAGAGATCATAGAATTGAACTACCGAACATGTCATCTATGCTATATTTTGCTAAATTTAATGCAGCAATTAGGAATTGGACTGAAAAAGTGCGAAATTGGCCAGCAAAACCTATAGTTGATAGAAGAACCCTTCCTATTTTGAAACCACAATCATCAATTCTCGCGCAGGCCTTTCGATTCTATAGTCATTTTTCCTGAAAAAAAAAACGATGATAAAGACTGATCACTCTGTTTGTGAGCCACTCAAAAAGGTAAAAAAAAAAATGCATTCACTTGTATTCATTCATTTTATCCGTTTTCAGTAGTTATTTTGGACGCATTCGTTATCAGTTTTTACGGCTTCACTATCGCTCAGTAAAGTAGGATATCAGTGCCCAAAGTTACAGATTTTGTAAATCGCAAATTTTCATGGAGATCAAAGCGCCTGCACGAACATTGATTATCATTGTGTCAAATAGAATTTGAGGTGTTTTTTTCCTATTGAATAATGTAAGGATTTCATTCAGTCGCTCATATCTTTTTAAATAAGAGACAGTTTTGTAGCACTCTGTCTGCCGGGACACCATATTTTAATAGGTTCGTTCATATCATACATTCAATATTTGCATTAGATGTGAAGAATAGCAAATCAAAGTTTGATGTCTCATAATGTGCCCTGTGTGGCTCAGGTTTTATAGGCATTTGACACAGGACTTGGTATATGTCCAGAATAATACATACACAGTATAGGTGTGCAATCATTTTTTCTTCAGTGCCAAAGTAATATATTGTTATAGTAATTATGTTTGGGTTTTTTTTTAATCCAATAGTAAATATAGTTAATTGTGTACTAAACACTCCCTCAGTTTACAGTATTTGAGTTTAGGTTTGATTTATTATGTGACTGTTTTCCCTATGACAGTGCAACTTTTGTCACATGTCGGTGTTAGACAATGTGTTGCCAAGGCAACCATATTCTTAGGAAAAATACCAGTTTTTCCCTCATTCCATTGGTTGGGTTTCTGCATCTAGAGATTTTGGGAGGGTTGTTGAGTTTTAAAATGAGCAGAATATATTTTTGATCATCCTCGGGCAATGTGCTGCCATGTTATCACAATGACACATTTGTTTGTTTGTTTGTTTTTTTGTTTTTTTTTAAATAATATCAAATCACCAGTTTTGCTGGATGAGCTTACACCATCAGGTCAGGATAGGGCATCGGTTGTATTCAGTTATAATTTTAGTCATACTTGTGTTTGAATTCAGAGCATTTTTGTGTAATAATGTATTATTTGATAATGTTTGTATCTGTTTTACATCGATATAGCTGATTCTGGGTGCATGCACTGGTCGGGGAGGAAGGTCTCGAGCCTCGGTGATTAAGTTTGCCTTTTCCTCCCCTGGCAACCAGCAACATGCACCTGAAACCACCACAATTTTCATATCATGTAATACGATTTTCTGTTTGTATTTTATGTCAACTTGTATTGTATATTGAATTGCCGAATAAATAATAATAATAATAATAATAATAATAAAAAACCCAAAACAAAAAATGTTACACCGCCACGCTTCGTAAGTGCATTACATATAGGTGGGCTGAAATTAATTTGGTCTAAAATGAAACATAGGCCTATATGCCCATAAATGCACCATTTTATAGAGTTTAAAAAATGACTGTTCTACAACCCTATTGAGTCGTGTTATCTTTGTCATTGTTGTTCTCATTATTTAAGAATGAAAAAGTGAATGAAAAATATGTATGTATTCATTGATAAAGTATAAGCCCAAGAGTGTGTAAAAGAAAATGCATGTATCACATTAATTTCTAAATTCATGAAGTGTGCTGATGTATATGGAACAGATTACATTATTATGAAAATTAAAACAATATAACATTTTACATTAGCAAAAATGATGAAAATCTTGGTTGTTTATTTTTTTGTCAACTCATCCCAGCCAATCGATATCAAGGTGGACTTCAAGCAATGTACATACAACTCTCAATAAAAAAAAATAACATTATTAAGCAAAGCAAAAGTGTAACATCTACGTAAATAAAAGTAAAGTAAGTCACTGAGCACTGAGCATAAGTTACAACTACTGTTTTAACACGTCAGCGTAAGAAATAGATTATATATCAACGTAATCAACTTCAACTTTGAAACAGACAAGCTAGCAAAAGAATTCAAGAAACAGTTCTCAATTTATAACTAAAGTACATAATCTAGAAAATTTCTTTTCACGTTACAGTCATATTGCCAGAATACCGAATTTTTCTCAGTTTCAGTCGTGTTTCCTTTCTTTCTTCTGAATTTTTTGTCTGGAAAGTCTAATTCTGCCATGTCTGCTGTTTAGGATTTGTTGTCTTTTCTCTCTTCGTGGCCCTTTTCTTTTCTTCAGTGGGCCAGGAGTGGCTGAAGATACTGACGACATTTAACTTTTTAATGTGACCACGAACTGCATATATTTTTCATGAACAATAAATGAGTGTTAAGAAAGTACGTCAGCACCTGCTGCAAGCACTGTCAAAAAGTGCTCGGTATTTGATCGAGTGCCGGTCGAAGCATGATCGAGTTTAGTCGAGTATCAATCGACAGCAGTCCTGTATCGGTCGTGTAGCGGTCGAGTTATTCATGAAACTGATGAATCCTGGATCGAGATGATCTGAAATCAATCGTGTAGCATTCGAGTATAACTCGAGATGATCGGGAACTGAGCTCGGGGAAAAATCGGTCCCGACCACACTAGATTTCTATACGACCGATTCCCGATCAGCTCGATCTCTTCTCGATCACTACCCGAGCTGTTGGTGTTCGGGCTTCTTACTCGAATATTTTGGACATGTCCAAAATTATCGTGAAGGAAGCAGGAGCGATGCCGATCAAGGTAGATCGACCCCGAATACCAATGCCGAGCGAGCCCGACCAGGCCAAAACAGCTTGATCGGGATTGATCGAGTTGATCTGATCGGCAGTGGGAACGTACCATCGAGTCATGTCGAGCTGGTCTATGAAGTCTAGTAGAAATCGAGTATTGACCGTGTAGCGATCGTGTATAGATCGGGATATTCGAGTAGAGATCTGTGTGGTTGTCGAGGAGAGATTCTGGAGATGTCGAGAATGGTCGGGTGTGGATCGTAAAAGATCGAATAGCGGTCGGGAAGGGATCGTGTTGAAGAACGATGGAGCATTTGGTCGGGATTGCTCTGGTAAAAATCGGTGATCGGGATTGATCTCGCTTGATCGAGTTGATCTGATCGGCAGTGGGAACGGGGTATTAGGCAAGCAATGAGTTTTGACATTTTGTTGTTGACGCAATCGCGTATAGAGACGGGCGCATCCAAGTCTGATGCCCCCCCCCCCGTTTTTTTTTTCTTCAAAACAACATAAATAGTAACAAAAAGATGGGGTATGCGCCAGGCTTTAATTATGTGAAGGTGCCACCCCCCCCCCCCTTTACGGAATTCCTGCATCCGCCCCTGTAATACAAGCAATGAGTTTTCACATTTTGTGGTTGACGCAATCGCGGATCGAGAAAGGGGCGCATCCCCCTTGGTGCCCCCCCCCCCTCTCTCTCTCTTCAAGTTAAAACAATAAAACTTAAAAGAAAAAAATGTGGGGGCTTTAATTTTGTAAGGGCGACTTCCCTTTACGGAATTCCTGGATCCGCCACTGTAATGCAAGCAATGAGTTTTGACATTAATTTGTGGTTGAGGCAATCATGGATCGTGAGGGGGCGCATCCTTTTCCTGTGCCCCCTTTCTTTCTTTCTTTTTTACAAACAACATAAATAAAAAAAAAATGGTGAGGCAGTAGCCTTTAATTTTGTAGAGAAGTCTCCCCTTTAGGGAATTCCTGACAATTGTGGTTGACGAAATCGCGGATCGAGAAGGAGGCGCATCCATTTATGGTGCTCCCCCTCCCCTTTTATTCTTTCTTTTTAACAAAAGAAATAAAAAGAAAAATGGGGAAGCGGTGTGGAAGCCTTTGACTTTGTAAAGACGCCTCCCTTTTAGGGAATTCCTGGATCCGCCTCATGAGTCTGTAATGCAAACAATGGGTTTTGACATTAACCTGTGGTTGACGCAGCGGCGGATCTAGAGGTGGGGAGAGGGCGCGGCGGCCCCTCCCGTCTCTGTTTTTGTCTAAACAAAAGAAAGACAAAAGAAAAGGAAAGGGGAGGGGTTTCGCGGGCGCATCCCCCTGTGGTGCCCCCTTTCTATTTTTGTTGTTGTTGTTAAAACAACAGAAATGAAAAAAAAAGGGGATGGGGCAAGTTTCAATTTTGTAAAGGCGCCTCCTCTTTACGGATTTCCTGGATCAGCCCCTGTGACGCGTTATGACATTTCTGGTCGACGTCTTATGACATTGTGATAAATCAAATTTTGACATTTGCGGTTGACGGAATCGCGGATGGAGAGGGGAGCATCCCTCTCTGGCGCCTCCTTTCCGTTTTTCTTTAAACAACAGAAATGAAAAAAATCGGGGGGTGCGGCAGCTCTGATTTTGCAAAGGCGCCTCCCCTTTACGAAACTCCTGGATCCGCACCTGTGTTATGACATTTGCATTACGTTTGGAAATTTTGACATTTGCAGTTGACGCAATCGCGGATTGAGAGGGGGCGCATCCCCCTCTGGTGCCCCCTCTCTATATTTTGTTAACGCAACAGGAATAAGAATAAGAAAATGGGGGGGGGGAGGGTCTCGCCTGCCTTTAATTTTGTACAGGCGAATCCCCTTTACGGAATTCCTAGATCCGCCCCTGTGACGCCTTATGACATATGCAGTAAATCTGGAAATTTCGACATTTGTCGTCGACGTGTAATGTCATTAGTGGTTAATCCGATTTTGACATTGTCGTCGACGTGTTATGACATTTGCAGTAAAAATGAAAATTTTGACGTTTGTCGTCGACGTGTTATGGCATTAGTGGTTCATGCAATTTTGACATTTGTCGTCGACGTGTTATGACGTTAGTGGTCATTATGGCATTGGTCGTCAACGTGTTATGACATTTGTCGTCGATTTTGACATTAGTGGGCTCTACGTGCCCCTCTTCATTTTTTAATTGATCATACTCACTCAAGTTTCACGATTGTGTAATTGAAGAAATTACGGACATCTATATCTATACCTAATAATCGATAAAGAATTTTTTACTTTGATGCTAAAATTGACTACTATTGAGATGAAAAATAGGGGAATTAGGTATCAAATTAATGACCATAATCAGCTCTATATCTTACCCAACCATCCTGGGTCAAACAATGCACTGCAAAAGCTATGAAAGCTGTTGCTACAACCTCTGCAAAAACTCTTGTAAAGTATCGCAAGATCTCGTCAGTCTCAAGGGCACCATCTGCTCAAACGTGATTCTGAATAAAATTGTCGTTCGTGCCTCATTATCGCACGCGTTGCGGAATGCCTGGTAAGGTAACTCCTGAACCACTTCAAGGCCTTTCCTCTGATACCATAATGGGATAATTTGTGAAGTAGTATGTTGTGGTCTATGGTATCAAAGGCCTTGGAGAGGTCGAGGAAGACCCCAATAGTATGATGAAATTTATCTTTAGCTTTTGAAACCCTTTAAATGAAGGTAAGGATTGCAGGAAATAATCATAAATAATTTCACGGGTGTCTAAGAAGTTCAAAAGCCTGGTGCAAACAACCCTTTCTAACATTTTCGAAACAGAGGTTAGCAAAGATATTGGTCTATAATTGGAGACATCTTCCCTTTCCCCTTTCTATGGACAGGAATTACATTAGAGACTTTCATAGCCTCAGGGACAAAGCGGTCCATTACTTTATAGACAAATGAAATACATGTACAAATGGATCAACAATATAATCTGCAATACTATTTAAAAGTACGTTATCAATGCCGTCATATCCATAGTTTTTTTTTTTTTTAATTCTGAACTATGTATATCTAATAATTCATTTATATGCAAAGGCATAAAAAACAATGACCTATGATTGGAGACTTCTAAATAATCTTGAAAATTCAAGTCAGTATGTGGAATATTTTGGGCAAGATCACTTCCTATTTGTGAAATATACTGATTAAGGATATCAATTATTGAGGAACCATCATCAACAAATAAATCACCATATTTGATTAAGGTAATTCGGGGTTTGTCCTTATTTTTGTTGATAGCCATATTGATGACTTTCCAAGTATTTTGAATATCATGTTTAAAAAAACTTACCTGATTAGTAAAATATTTCCGCTTTTCATCGCCTTTGTGTGACCGACGTTTTTATATGACATGAAGTGTATTTATCATGAGATTCCTGGGTACGTTTGATTTTATCAGCATAATACAAATTATTCTGTCGATCTTTCTTTCGATTATTCTTTCGATTGATTGACAATAATAATGGATGCTCTCTCATGCACTGTTCCCGGTTGGAACGCATACAAAGCGCATCTAAAGGCCATCCAAGAAGGACCAGTTTGAAAGAGAGTAGGTTTTCTCCATCTGAGTTTGGACTTTGGCCGTTGAAGTAATCTAAGACATCTTCGGTGTGAAACGGAAAATGTGCTGCATGTAAGCCAAATCCGGAATCGTTGTTTAATATGCGCTTGCCACACCCGAACGTACAGGCACGACGTCGTACTGTGCATGTATGACTAGATGGACATGAACATGTACGTTTTATGCTACGCAATCCGCGGAATACACACTTCGCCAAGACTAGTGAAAGTACAACAAACAATGCTGTTAGTTCTTTGCATGAATGTGTGCGACAATCGTAGCGCATTTTTGTGAGAACTGTGGTGGTGATATGGATAGGCTGGTCGAACGTCAGGATCAAAACGTTTATTTACTCTGTTCCGACTAAATTGTCTCTGTCTATATCTACCTATGATGGATGAAATATCCTTCCTTGCTCTGTTGATAACACTGACTGCTTCTTTGCGCTGTGGCCGCACTGCCGGAGGTAAGTGTGACTATTTTTAAGATTTTTAATTCATATCAAGTCAGTGCACTCGGGTCTCAACCAAGTGATTTCACCTGCAGAGCTGCAGAGGAAAATTATTTATATTGATGCAATTACCATCCTTTGGTAGACGTAGGGCTAAACGCTGCCTGGTCTAATAACATCACCTGGTGCAAATCTGAAATGCTTGAGATCTAAAAGTCGTATAGCATCCCCCTAAAATGCCTTTTTGCTGCCCATGTTATACTGAAAAAGGACAAGATTATTACTTGCTAAAAGTCTGAAGTATATACAGACTGGATGTATGTCGGAGGGAATAGGATTGCGTTGTATTCTCACCATGGAATGATTGATGAAGTAAAAGAACTAATGTTTCAACAACAACAACAACAACACACACACAAAACACTTAACATTTAAAATGAAAAATGAGACAGATAACTAGAAACGCAGTTATAGGGAAATTTTTTGATAAAGAGTTAAAGAAGATACACCACAAAAAAAAAAACTACTTCTAATTCGTCTGCTCACTAATTGTACTATTACTTCTGCTACCCACAACTACACCTACTACTCTTGTTTTTACCACTACTATTTTGTGTTTTATGAGGAAAACAGTATTGGAATATTTCAGTGCGATTCATCAGATCATTTGGCAAATTTTGTTCGTTTCTTCCCAATTAAGATACAGTTTAGTATTTGTAAAGTTCAAGTTCAAGTTTATTTCCTTTTTTGACAGTAGAATAACACACATCTCACTTTCTTCACGACAGGACTGATTAGAAATACAATGCAGATTGGACAGAAGAATCATTTAGATTAACACTGATAACCTCGCAGTTTGTATGAGAGAATTATTGGTCAAATTTTTAAGTACCGTCAGTATACTTATTAGAACCAGATTTATGCTTTTAAGGTGTAATATATTAGATGTCAAAATAAAAAATACCCCCCCCCAAAAAAAAAAAATATATATATATATTGGAAATTATATTGACGTTGAAATGGAATATTCATGTAGGGGCATGCCCAAGATAATGTCCCCTGAGATGTTCAAGTCATCTTGATTTGATTAAGAATGAAATAAAAATTTGATATCATGTTGTAGCCAAAGAGTTAGATTCTATATTTCCAGCAAAGAAAATATTTAATTATGCACACTTATGCAACAAATACTGCCTTATTTTGCGTAAATCAAAAACAAACATTACGTACTGGACAAGATTAATGAAAAATATTCATCTACAACCAGTTGAATTAATGTGTTTGACCTAGTTTCTGTATTGACTTGACCCCTCTATGATCTAGTATAGTTGCCACTTGGTAAGACAAGTTCAGCAGATTGATTATGCAAATTATGCATTTTCCCAGAGCGAAGTTTCCCATACGTGTTAAGGTCTTGAGTATGTTTTTTTTATTTTATTCATTTTTTTTTTACAGATTTTTAACACTGACCTATCATACTTTAGGAAGTAAGTTCTAATTCATTCATTTTAACTCCTGATTAGCAAAACTAGATGTTGAAATTTAATTGGTCCTTCATCTTATGATTAATCAAAGTTTGCTTACGCATGGGACATTACATGCAAAGTGAATGGGAAAACCTCTTTTTGGCACATATACTTTAGGTACAATGTATATATATATATATATATATATATATATATATATATATATACATATGTGCGGTTAATGGTTATCTTTGCACCTACTCTGAAGGAAAAGTCTGTAAGTCAGGCCATACATTATACTTACATTGTAACCCACATCTACACATCAGCATGCATCACAATCTGGAATGTATGATCAGATGAGGTTATTAGAATTTATCAAATGTGTAAGTTTCAGATCAGGGAGTTACTTATCAGTGTACTAATGATTTTCCTGTATCAGTGCACAAGCATATAGGGGAATGTCAATGTATAATCAATTGCCCATTGCAATTCGTAGGTCCCCTAATGCATTAACTTAGAGATCTTTTCAAATGTTAATATCTGATTATCTAGATAGAGCAGCTGTGTAGCACACACAAAAAAAGACGCAATGAAGTGCTATACACAAACGTTGGTTTTTTTTTTTTGTAGTATTTTTTGTGGGTTTGGGGGTATATGAGTCATGTTTCTTTTTTTTAGGTTTGTCTCTTTTCTTTTCTTTTCCTCGCTCTGTTTTTTTTTTTGTTTGTTTTTTGGTTTGCTTTTTTTTTTACATATCTCTGATTATTGTTGACTCTCATGTTATGTTGTGTGTATACAGCGTATTATTCTTGCATTGTAAACTCGGGACCCTGTTGAATAAGAACAGTCACATTTTGCAGTTATGGCCGAACGGTCAATCCCCCGTTTCTTCATACTATTACGTATATGCAATGTATATGCAACTTGGTCAGGATCTATTCTATCTATCTGAAGACGGAAATAAAAATAACCAACAACAACAACAAGAAGAATCAGGCCTGTAACTACGGAGGATTCAGGGGGCTCAGCGACCCCCCCCCCCGTGCTTTTTGATATTGCTCTGTTTCTGTGAAATAAAAGAATTAAACATAAATTTGATCTAATTGTGAACCCCCCCCCCCAATAAACATCCGAATTAATCTTTAGAGCCTAAAGAATTACTCACATTTATGTGAAAATAGATGATTTCGCCTTTAAAAGAATGTGTTTCCCAATAAATGTTCAAATTTCTAAAGTTTACTCTGCATGAGATCTGTGCCACGATCGTCTGTGAACTGGTACATTGAAATGCGGCTCTGGTAAGCGTGTGTTGTATGTGGGAGGTTTGGACATGTTCTGCATAATGCATACAGAGCTGTGTACGTAACCATGGAGGAAGAAACTGGGTTTTTCTACCTCCATGGTGTAACACATCTTCTATGCCGAAGTACATTATGAGAGCGTGCGTGAAGATTGGGATTTCCCACCGACCCCGTCACCGACCTCTGTCACCGACCTCTACAGAGGTCGATGGGAATTTTTCAGTAGAGAGCCAATCACATCACCAGATTGTCTCACGCCTGCTACGTCATGATAACCATGCATAAGGCCATACATTCTCCACCACACTCTGTGCATGTGAAGGGGAAAGTGGGACATAGCGGACCCTGGGGCATAACAGAACTTTGAAGTTAGCATTATATCAAAAAAGGCCGCCGTCTTTGCAAATTCTTTGAAAAAGGGGAGATGACGAAGTAACTTTAGCACTGAATATTCATTCAGCAACATCGAGGTATATCCGAGAAAAGTTTTCACCCCCTTGACCTTAGGTAGGAAGATGTTCATAGCATTAAGTGTACCTCCATGTCCATAGGGCTGAAATTTGGTAATTTTTTTGTATCGATTCTAATCAAACATTTTAATCTTAACTATGAAGGTTAAAAGGTTAGACTTGCCTTTTGCCTGTCTTCTATTCGTAAGGGATTTGATTCCAGGCAAATATTTTATTACAATATATGGCCCTTAACCACTGGACCATTTTGAAAATTATGTATTCGTGCTTTGTGCATGTTTAGCAGTGTTTTTTTTTTCAATCTAAGAATATTGGTTCATAAAACAAATCGATAGTTTTTGAAGTTTCTAGTTACTTTTTGGATTTGTAAGGTAGCCGAATTCAAAGTACGCGCCTAGCAGTTAGTTTCCATGTAATAAAAACTTTCATTACGCAACTCAGCCCACAAAATATTATACAATGTATCCTAAGGCTTCTATATCATAGAACCCTTAGGATTCTGAAGGGGCAAAATTTTACTCAAAAAGGTTTCGCTTTACCTTAATTTGCCTTACTGTGTTTTTCTTTGTTTGGAAGTCACACAACTTATCTCGTTATAGCAATTATTTCAGAACAGCCGATCTCGATATAAAAGTGGCGCTTTACATTTGTGTGGGAGGAACGTTGGGTCAGGGAAATTTTCCTCGTAATAGCCGATATCTTACAGATATAGACATACTTCTAGATTATCCTGTATCGTTATTCACTGTGCGAAAAACGGAGGGACTCACTGAAAAGACAATGCTTAGAGAGTGTGGGTCCCTCTTGGTAAAAGATCAATGAAAACTTAGTTGAAACAACAACAGCAACGACAAAACCTTGAAACCCACTAGAAGTAGAGACACAAACCCCCACCCCTACACACATTCTTTCATATATTTCAGCCACTTCAAAGCCACTTCACAAATGATAGTGGTTTCCGACTGTATTATCTGCTTTGTCATTAAAAATAAGAACTGCGAAGCTGCAGACTTTGAAAATATTTTGCGCAGATTAGGAAGATCAGTAATTCTATTTTTTTCCTAAATGTTTTGACAATGATGATGATAAAGAAAATAGACGGTAATTAATGACATCCAATTTGCTGAATCTTCTCATAATATTAGAGCTATTAAGCCCATTTCATTTCATCTGGAAACACACCTTTGAAATCTTGAAATTGAAAATATGAGCCAGAGGATCTGCAAGTGAAAATATGACATCCTTAAGAATACAATCATCTATGTCATCATAACCAGAACTTCGTTTTCCATCTAAAGAGAGTACAATATAAACAATAATTTTATGATTATTTGTTGGAGTTAAGAATAGAATGGGGTTTCACTTGCCTAAGAATTATGTTAAGTTTTGTTCTGCAGCCGGGATATACCTTGAGCAAGCGTTTTTCCCATTTTTTGAGAAATGATAATTGAAAACAGGCCAACTAATTCAATAACAAGAGAATCATTATTTCATCTTCCAGCCTTATTTCTTAATGTTTGTGCGTTTGTTTGTTTGTGTATTTGTTTTTGTTCGGAATATCTATAGCCTGAAATGACACTTTCAAATTATCCGTAAGATCAAACTTAAATATCAAACTAACAAAATTGGAAAGATTGTAGATGTAGGATAAGAAAGTTTATGTTGGTTAATCAGTGTGAAATGGTTGCGACTGGCCGGAACGTTTTCCAGGGAGTGGAGAGTGGAGAGTGAGAACTGTTTTTGCTTATCATGCTGGTTAGAAATGATATGTCCCGTGACCGAGGTAAGAACAGTCATATATATATATGTGTGTGTGTATATATATGTGTGTGTGTGTGTGTGTGTGTGTGTGTGTGTGTGTGTGTGTGTGTGTGACCCGCTACAACAAAATCCTAAAGCGGCTGACTGTTGAGCCGAGAAAATCGAGTTTGAAGTCATCACATCATCAATATTGGTCAAAACAATTGGACTTCTGTTTCTGGCATAGCTTTGTAACCTAATGTTTTGTCTATTATCTGCCGAAATTTTGAATCTAAATGATCAAAGGAAAAGCAAGAAATCAGCGTTTTTCTGGGCCATGATTTCCCAACTTTCAACGTAACAGAAACGTGTCCGAAGATTTGGATTTAGCGCCATGCGCTTTTTAATTCCAATTTGATTTGATCACATGAATGTGCGGACGCCTTTTTGTATCATGCGTTCAAGTTGTAGATCAGTTTGTTGAGGGAAATGGCATCGAACGTATGGAGGGGCCTGCAAGATCCCTTGACTCTAATCCAGGAGAGAATCTTTCGGATATCATTAAGCGGAAAGCGAGCAAAAAGATAAAAAATGACACTTCGCGGCAAGAATTTCAGAGCATCTCGCAGAGAGCATGGGCCAACATAGAGCAGCGCCAAGTACAAACTTTAGTTAACAGTATGAGGAAGAGATAATTGAAGAGGATGGTGAACATGTCTATTATCAAATATTTCACTGTGTGTCCATGAAAACAAAGAGATAGAGAAATGTGTTATAAACCATACTTCAAAGTTTAGAATCATAAGTGATTATTTCATTATTTGTTTAAAAGTCGAAGCAAATCACTAAAGTGCCATTTTTATCCATGCGTTTTGACATAAAATGTATTTTTCACACCAATGATGATATTAGGTGGCAATGATATGCCATTCATGTTAGGAGTAATAAGATTCCCTATCCATTTCCGCTAAAATTATGAAAATCGGTAAAATACTTTTTGAGATATATCCGAAAAATGCTACTTACTTTTTTGTTTGAGTGTATTATTATGATAGATGATGTATATGATATATATATACATATATTATATATATATATATATATATATATATATATATATGTAATATATATATATATATACACACACACACATATATGTATATATATATATATATATATATATATATATATATATATATATACTGTATACTGTATATATTTGTATTTAGTTTTCCACTAAAGGAATATCAGATTTTGACCGCCATAGAGGTCATTTTTAATTTTTCACATTTCTCAAGTATGTGTAAGAGTTGCATCATCCAAATTAAGATTTGACACTTTCTAAATAGGGTATAAGGCTATCAAGATTCATTGGATGAACGGGAAAAGAATTGTAGATTAGGCACAAAATCTGGTTTAGGCACCCAGACTATTAGAATATCGCTTAACCTGTAATTCACCACTTCATTGAATTTGGGGATAGGTTTCACGGTAGAATCTGCGCGACGTCTTTCCAGATTCGTATTTTTAATAGTAGCTTCTCTTTTCAGGAAACAATTGAAGTCGCGTGATGAGATCAAGACACTTGCTAATATTCCAATTTTTATCGTTGTATTCTTAGTGGTAGACACTGTCTCCAGCGTTCAAGGATGGAAAGGGGAAGACATCCGACTGCCATGTCACTTCCAAGGTGAACCTGCAGCTGTGTTCTGGGTCAAGGAGAGCGTCTTACATCAGCAGGTGCTCATGGCTAAATTTATCGATGGGAACTTTGAGAGCTTGGAGAAAGGGTTCGACATGGACAGGAACTTTAACCTCGTCATCTCTGACGTGAAGATGGCAGATGAGGGTCTCTACCTTTGTCAAGTGCTTCTGAAGAATTTAGACAATTTCGAGAATTCCGTCCATTTGACGGTTAGCTGTAAGTTATCTTTTGCTATATCATGACAGGGAGGAGGGGATTTGATCGTAAAAGTCGTCACTAACATATCCAAATATTTACCATTTGTAAGAAACTACTTATATTGGAATGTAAATTCTGTAGCCGACATCTCAAGTAATCTCGAATATAAACCATTTTCCCCTCCATGCTGAATTTCTCAAAACTCTCGGAGGCGCAAGAGATACTCACTAAAAATAATCTACACAATCTAGTGAAAATATTACTCTTGAAGGAGTAAATAACAGAAAAGAGTGAGTTAAGAGTGATACTGGCTTGAATATCAAGTTATTTTGGAGTGACCTCAAGGATCAATCGAACATTTTTGAGTGATCCCTGATGTCACTTCAAAATATTATTCACTCCTTCAAGAGTGAATATTTTCACTCAGTTTTTTTTTTTTTCGTTTTTGTTTTTGAAGAGAGTACATCATCCAGATTCGGATTCAGTTCCCATGAATGATGGTGAAACTATCAGCTCTTTCTAATCATTCATCATAGAAAATAACATTTTTTTTTTTTTGGTGGCCATCTTGAATATCTTAACGTCCTCGAGTATGCATATGTTTCATAATCCAGAAATCAAATTATAAAAAACATCAATTATATATATATATATATATATATATATATATATATATACTATACATATATACACACACAGTACATGTATGCACACACACACACACATATATATATATATATATATATATATATATATATATATATATGTATAATATATATTTTGTATTTAGTTTTCTACTAAAGGAACATCAGAATTTGGCCGCCATATTTGAGGTCATCTTGAATGTCTCACATTCCTCAAGGATGTGTAAGAGTGGCACCATCCAAATTTAGATTTGACATTTTCGAAATAGGGTATAAGGCTATCAAGATTCATTGGATGAACGGTAAAAGGATTGAAGGTGAGGCCCAAAATCTGGGTTTTGCACCCAAACTATTCGAATATCGCTAAACCTGCATGTAACTGACCGTTTCATTGAATTTTGGCAGAATCGGTACAATATCTTTTCAGATTCTTATTTAGGAAGCTTCTCTCTTCAACAAACAATCGAAGTTGCGTGATGAAGAGATCAAGACACTTGCTAATATTCCAATTTTCATCGTTGTACTCTTAGTGGTAGACATTGTCCCCAGCGTTCAAGGATGGAAAGGGGAAGACATCCGACTGCCATGCCACTTCCAAGGGGTACCTGAATCTGTGGTCTGGGTCAAAGAGAGCATCTTGTATCAGCCGGCTCCCAAAGCTAAATTTATCAATGGGAACTTTAGGAGCTTGGAGAAAGGGTTCGACATGGGCATGAACTTTAACCTGGTCATCTCTGACGTGAAGATGGCAGATGAGGGTCTCTACCTTTGTCAAGTGCTTCTGAAGAATTTAGACAATTTCGAGAATTCCGTCCATTTGACGGTTAACTGTAAGTTATCTTTTGCTATATCATGACAGGGAGGAGGGGATTTGATCGTAAAAGTCGTCACTAACATATCCAAATAGTAATAAATCATAATCATGCTGGAGATGTTGGCATATTATTTGTTTATGCATACATGAGATTGATGGAGACCATAAGATCGATATCAAATTAAAAAAAAAAAAAATCGGAGCCATAAAGAGTGTGCAAAAACTTCTTTGACCAGAATTACAAGATACATAAGCCATTATGACGTTAAACTTCATAATTATAGCATTTAAAGATAAGATAATAAAATAATAAGATAAAATGATAAAATAAGATGGGAGTGTAGCAAGTATAGAATTTTGCAAAATTCCGAAGACACATTGAGTAGCTGTGTCAATCATGACACGAGATATGTGATAAATAACTTGTTATACATTTGCCAGGGCTTTATCTTCTTAGCATTGTCCGGAAATCAGGAATTATATAACACTCTTCTTTTAACGAGAGAGATGAAATCTATCAAAATTGTCTTAGTTATTTGCTCATATAAACGATAGCAAGAAACTCATATTGTAATTATCAGATATGTGACATCCTATGAATTTCCTGTTTCCCTAGCGATGGCATCTAAACATACAATTGAGAATTGCGTCACTGAGAGTAAGTCCCGTCAAAGCAAGTGTACGTACCGACCTCCTAACACTTCTTTCATTACGCTTACGTGTGTCGTGAGTGGATTCATGCCCGACGTTTCTTTGATGTGGACCGATGAGTCTGGAAAGAGACTACAATCCATGGCTTCACAAGAGACAACACTATCTGATGACACATACGAGAGGTTCGAGGAAATCGAGGTTTCAGTGAAACGTGGAACAGAGCGAACTTTCATGTGCATAGCTACCGGTGACACGGTGAATGGAACGTCGACCAAAAGAATCACTCTTCTGCCTGTATTAGGTATTGTCGAAATCTTTTAAGTTGGTTTGATGTTGTTGTTTTTGAGGATAATAGGGTGTCTCATTAAAAATTTACCGCCACTTCAACTACAAACAAGAAAAGGATGCCCGACAAAAATAGAAACAATACTTCAACAAACGTTTTCATTCTGATTTGGCAACTTGAAACTTAATCTGAGCGGGTAGTTTTAGTCACAAATGAATGTGAGTTTACCCTGCTATCGAAAACACGTTCATTAATATAAAGAGTGCTAATTGATATAACGGCAAGGACCTTTAATAATGTAATTTTGCTTACAGCTGTTGTACTCGTAAAGTCAACTTTAATACACGTCTGTGGCACTACGGCTACGCCAAATAACATCGACGTAGTGAAAAATTACCGAGGTACTCATGGACATGTTTAATGACTTTTACACTAGCATGTAGTGAATAACGTGTTTTTACCTTATCTATATCAAATTTCAGGAGAACGGGATATTGTCGGTCTCATCATCGGACTAGTCATTGGTATACCATCTGCCGTAACCATCCTGGTTCTCCTTGCTGCAAGATTTTGGCAAAAATGCGATAGGAACTTCATGCCGCAAAGAGGTGTCGTACATGTTTCTCTTTATTCATTTGTTGAGTGTTTTGTTTGTTTCTTTATTGAACCAGTGAAAAGTTATTATGTCTGTAACATTCTCTGCCTTTCGAATTGCCGCATTCATCCGACTAAAGTAGTTTTAATCAACCATTTCTGTCATGCCTGCGTAATAATTTGTGACAAACTCAGCAATAGATAACAAAAAACAACTCGTGCTTTAATTAGACCTTTTTTATATTTTTTAATCACTGTTCACCTTGTCCAGTTTCGAAGGAATTAATATCGACCGTGCAGACAACCGTGAATAGTGAAGATGAGAGCAGAAAGTGGTACTCCGTCCAATGGGCGGACTTCAAACTTTGTTGCAGACGACTGAGGGACGTGTCCACTCAACACGTGAGTATGAGGCGGGATGACATGTGTAATGTTACCCTACAAGGGGTCAAGAGGTTAATTAGCTAAATTTTACTTCGAGCGGCATCATTTTGCCACAATGAAACTGAAAGCGGTACCTAAAATGTCATGCGAACACTGGTGGAATTGCTAGGTGAATCGTACATAATCACTTTATACCTTTCGTTTTTCCTGTTTTGGAACTTGCGTCATTTCAATTCAATTCAATTCAATTCAATTTTATTTCCATTTCCATTGAATAAATTTATGTCTCATGTCTCAAGGATTTTGTATCTGAATTGCTTTTTTTTTTTTCAATTTCTGAAACTATACTGGTCGTACACTAGATATGCATTAAACAGTTCCAGCACGTTTATTTTCATACTTCACTTGACGTTTATACATAGACACTCAGAAAAAAAAAATACAAACAAACAAGGTATAAGATATGATATAAAGCGGGTCATGACTGTAGAAAGTGTGTCACGATACACATGTACATAGGAGACAATTCTCTATGACATGTGAAATATTAAGGAACTGCAAAAGCAAAGCTTGTAACCACGGGCTTCAGCAACAACAAAATATCAATGTAAATTTGTTTTGCAATGGAGATAAAACACAAAGTACTATTTACGAAACTATATGAAAGCTAAAATAGCAAGGTACAGAGGGCGGAAGAAATAAAAGAAAAGAGAAGGGAAAGGGAAAGAGAAAAAAAAAACAAAGAAAAATGGATAAGAACTGAGTGAAAAAATAGACATATCTATGTAAATAAACAAGTATACGAGCATATATCTAGAGTCAAGATCATGAGGAGTGCCAAGTATGAGTAAACTAGTTTAGATATTATAATGGATTAAGGCTCTGAAGTACATGGTCTATTCAAGCGCTTAATCTTTACCGAGCTGTGCTAGCTGTGCAATGAAAGGGACAAAACTCAGGATGTAAATCACCGAAGCAACAACAATAAATGGATTATCGAATTACGCTGAAATTGAGCATGTTCTATTACAACATTCTGTCCATGATTACTGCCAACTTTCAATGCAGTAGTTTTATCCTTTCAAAATTTAAAAGATTTTAACGTGAATAGTGTGTAAAGGATTTCAATACATTAAAAAGGAAACTCTAAGATATACCCTACAATTTTATTCTCTCCCCAAAAATGGTTGTAGAAAAAAGTGCTGAAAACGCACATTTCTATTCATGTTTTGATCCCACCAAACTAAAGAATAATATAGCAGAAGGATAGCACTTTCAGAAAATAAGAAAACCTCAAAATTGACTCAGTTTGCCCATTTCACCTATTTTGAGTCCTCACGTAAAATCAAGGGGTGCAACTTTTTGTTCGTTTTGTGATGCACGGTCACATATAAAACAAAATATCGTGATCGATAGTGTCAAAGGCGTTGGACAGGTCCAGGAATATACAAACTGTAGGTAATGAATCGTCGATAGCGTGGGCTATTTGATCGATAACAGCAAGCAGAGCGTAAGTAGTAGAGTGTTTTGTTCTTAAATCCACATTGAGAATCATAAAAAAGTATTGCATTCATCTTAAACCTTTGATTACACGAGAATATATCAAATGTCCGAAATCTTGGAAATTGTGGTCAAAAGAGAATTTGGACGACAATTACTTACATCTTATTTATTACGTTTTTAATAAACTGAAACAACTTGGCAATTTGTATATGACTAGGCACTGCGCCAGTAACAAGGAACAAATTCAATACATATGTTACAGGAGTCAAAATTGCAGATATATTAACAATTTCGGGCAAGATATTCGTACTGCCATCGTCATGACCGTGTCCAGCATTCTTTTCTTTTTCTTTACTGTTAACTACGTGATTACTCGAACGTCAGTATGACGTAAGTATCTTTTTTAATCTAATTACTGTCTATATCTCCATTACATACCATTATTTTCAGTGAAACTCGTAGATATCCATGTACAGGTGTTTTATGTGAAGATCTGTGTAAAATAAAGAATATTGCCCCGCCACTAGCATGACTAGCATGCCTGTCAAAATATCACAATGCTCCCGATGATAAATGTCCCGATGATATGGGAATTATTTTGCATATTTCATAAAATTTTGAGCAATTTGAAATCTTGCACCCATGTGATCATACGTAAAGGAAGAATGACGTGTTTAACTACTTTTTTTTTTTCATGAGTACAATTTTTTTATCCACTTTCAATGTTATTGTACTTGCCTTATTCTATGCGGATTAATTTGAACAGTTTGTTTGAAATTGCTGTTGATATCGTCAAAAACTGTGTCAAACTTTTTGTTTTTCTCTTTCAGGCACGAATACCATTCTGGCTGTACGCCTTCTATCGGACCGGACTGGCCGCCTATTTCTTCGTATTTTTCATAGCGTACGTTGTACTCGGAGTGAAGGCAATGGGCGGGAAGTTCTTCATTTACCTCCCGGTCTGGACGTATACTGCCTCCGTGTGTTATGTGTGCCTTGCCTTCTTTAACGTTGCGATGGACTTCGTGAAGAACAAGGGAAATCCAACGATTGAAGGTATTCATATTGTAGGTGTTGAAAGGGAGGACGGAGGAGGCTAACATGAAAGGCAGCGAAAGGTTCTGTTATAAAGCCGAAGTTGTTTGCAGGGCCCAAAGTTAGAACTAGAACTGATTATTGGCCACCAGATTTCCAAAAAGGTTTTAGTGGTCCAATACGGCAACTAAAGGATTGCATGTCTGCTTTTATTTCCTTTTTTTGGGGCCACCAACATTTCAGATGTGCAGATGTTAGTGGTTCGAATTAGCCATCAGAGGTAGAAGTTAGTGTCGAGCTTTGCACAGTGGATGTGAGCCGTATTACAAAACCGACAAAAAGTCACCCTTCAGTTATAGCACATTATAAAGAGCACACTTTGCGCTTTAAAATGATGTGTAACTCTATTCTACTGAACTTTCTTAACTTATCTAAATATTGAAAAGACAGCACACACCTTGGAAAGGAGTGTAC